>NC_022021.1:13661056-13671351 GCF_000317375.1 Microtus ochrogaster
ACTCAGGATAGTGTTTTCTATTTCCATCCATTTGCATGCAAAATTCAAGAAGTCCTTGTTTTTTACTGCTGAGTAGTACTCTAATATGTATACATTCCATACTTTCTTCATCCATTATTCCATTGAAGGGCATCTAGGTTGTTTTCAGGTTCTGGCTATTACAAACAATGCTGCTATGAACACAGTTGAACATATACTTTTGTTGTACGATAAGGCCTCTCTTGGGTATATTCTCAAGAGTGGTATTGCTGGGTCCAAGGATAGGTTGATCCCAAATTTCCTGAGAAACCGCCACACTGCTTTCCAAAGTGGTTGCACAAGTTTGCATTTTTACCAGCAAGGGGTGAGTGTACCCCTTTCTCCACAACCTCTATTATTGGCTATCATTGGTTTTTTTTTTATTTTAGCCATTCTGACAGGTGTAAGATGGTAACTTAAAGTTGTTTTGATTTGCATTTCCCTGATCGCTAAGGAAGTTGAGCATGACCTTAAGTGTCTTTTGGCCATTTGAACTTCTTCTGATGAGAGTTCTCTGTTCAGCTCAGTGCCCCATTTTTTAATTGGGTTATTTAATATTTTAAAGTCTAGTTTATTGAGTTCTTTATATATTTTGGATGAGACCTTTGTCAGTTGTGGGGTTGGTGAAGATCTTCTCCCAGTCAGTGGGTTGCCTTTTTGTCTTAGTGACAGTGTCCTTTGCTTTACAAAAGCTTCTCAGTCACAGGAGGTCCCATTTATTCAATGAGGCCCTTAATGTCTGTGCTGCTGGAGTTATACGTAGGAAGTGGTCTCCTGTGCCCATGTGTTGTAGACTACTTCTCACTTTCTCTTCTATCAGGTTCAGTGTGTTCGGATTGATATTGAGTTCTTTAATCCATTTGGACTTGAGTTTTGTGCATGGTGATAGATATGAATCTATTTTCATTCTTCTACAGATTGACATCCAGTTTTGCCAGCAATTTGTTGAAGATGCTCTCTTTTTTTCCATTGTATACTTTTAGCTCCTTTATCAAAAATCAGGTGTTCATAGGTTTGTGGGTTAAAGTCAGGGTCTTCTATTAGATTCCATTGGTCGACTTCTTTGTTTTTATGCCAATATCAAGCTGTTTTACTTTGGACTGTTTTCTGTGTTTCTATTTTGTTGATTTCCACCCTCAGTTTGATTATTCAGGCTTCTACTCCTCCTGGGCGCGTCTGCTTCTTTTTTTTTCTAAAGCTTTCAGGTGTGCTGTTAAGTCCCCAATGTATGCTTTCTCCATTTTCTTTAAGTGAGTACTTAGTGCTATGAACTCTCCTCTTAGCACTGCTTTCATCGTGTCCCATAGGTTTGAGTATGTTGTCTCTTTATTTTCATTAAATTCAAGGAAGCCTTTGATTTCTTTCTTAATTTCTTCCTTGACCCAGGTGTGGTTCAGTAGTTGACTGTTCAGTTTCCATGAATTTGTCGGATTTCTGGGGGTAGCATTGTTGTTGCCTTCTAACTTTAATCCGTGGTGATCTGATAAGACACAGGTGGACACTGATATTTTTTTGTATCTGTGAAATGTTTTCTTTGTTTCTGAGTATGTGGTCAATTTTTGAGAAGGTTCCATGAGCTGCAGAGAAGAAGGTAGATTCTTTCCTATTTGGGTGGAATGTTCTATAGATGTCTGTTAAGTCCATTTGCTTCATTACCTCCAATAATTCTCTTAATTCTCTGAAGGCGTAAGTTACAAACAATGCCACAGCAGTTTGGAATTATGATTAATAGGGTGGTATTTATTTAAAGGGGAAAAAACTTACAGATCAGCGTCAGCCCTCTGAGCAACCAGGAAGGGAGTCTAGTTGCCTGTGGAGTAGGAAGTGAAGAGAGAGAGGAGAGGGAAGTGGCCACTTTTTTAAAGGGAGAGAGACCACGCCCCAATGGGCTGGTATCTCAGCAGCTATAGGCTGGAGGAGCGGAAGGACTTCCTGCAACAATTCTCTATTAGGTTTCTGTCTGATTGACCTGTCCATTGGTGAGAGAGGTGTGTTGAAGTTTCCTACTACTAGTGTGTATGGTTTGATGTCTGCCTTGAGTTCTAGTAATATTTCTTTTACATAAGTGGGTGCTTTTATATTAGGGGCGTAGAAATTCAGGATTGAGACGTCATCCTGATAAATTGTTCCTGTTATGAGTATAAAGTGTCCATCTCGATCTCTTCTGATTGATTTTAGTTTGAAGTCAGTTTTGTTAGAAATTAGTATGGGCACACCTGCTTTTTTCTTAGGACCATTTGCTTGAAAGACCTTATCCCAACCTTTTACTCTGAGTAGATGCCTGTCTTTGTGATTGAGATGTGTTTCTTGCAAACAGCAGAATGTTGGATCCTGTTTTTGTATCCAATCTCTTAGCCTGTGCCTTTTTATAGGTGAATTGAGACTATTAATATTAAATGATATTAATGACCAGTGGTTGTTTACTCTGGTTATTCTTATTGTTTTTGGTAGTAGAGTTTGTGTCTCCCTTCTTTGAGTTGTGCTGGTGAAGGGTCGCTAGATGCCTGAGTTATTGTAGGCAGTGTTGACAATGTTGGACTCCTTGGGTTGCGATTTTCCTTCTATTACTTTCTGTAGGACTGGATTTGTGGCTACGTATTGTTTAAATTTGTTCTTATCCTAGAATGTCTTGTTTTCTCCATTGATAGTGAACAATAGCTTGGTTGGGTATAGTAGTTTGGGTTTGTACCCATGGTCTCTTATTTTCTGCAGTACATCTATCCAGGACCTTCTGGCTTTCATGGTTTCCATAGAAAAGTCAGGTGTAAGTCTGATTGGTTTACCTTTATAAGTTACTTGCCCTTTTTCCTTTGCAGCTCTTAATATTCTTTCTTTAACCTGTATATTTTGTGTTTTGATTATTATATGGCGAGGGGATGTTTTTCTTTGATTCAGTCTGTTTGGTGTTCTGTATGCTTCTTGAATATTCAAAGGAATATCTTTCTTTATGTTGGGAAAGTTTTCTTCCATAATTTTGTTAAAAATATTTTCTGGGCCTTTGAGCTGCGACTCTTCTCCTTCTTCCATTCCTATTATTCTTAGGTTTAGTCTTTTTATTGTGTCCCATATTTCCTGAATGTTTTGTGATGAGAATTTGTTGGCTTTGCTGGGTTTTTTTTTGATCAGTGCATTTATTTTCTCTATGGTGTCCTCAGAATCTGAGATTCTTTCTTCTATTTCTTGTATTCTATTGATTATGCTTGTTTCTGTAGGCTCTGCTCATTGACCTAGATTTTCCATATCCAGCTGGTCTTCAGTTTGTGTTTTTTTCCTTGTTTCCATTTCAGTTTTCATTTCTTGAACTGTTTCCATTACCTGTGTGATTGTTTTTTCTTGGTTTCCCAGAGTATCATGTACGTATTTACTCATTTCTTCAAACTTTTTCTTATATTTCTCATCCATTTCTATAAGGGAGTTTTTTACATGTTGTTCATGGGACTCTATTGCTTTCTTAAAGTCAATTTTTTCCACTTCTTCTGTGCTAGGGTGTTCAAGTCCTTCTGTTGTAAGATCATTGAGTTCTGGTGTTTTCATGTTGTTTTTCAGATTATTGGGTGAATTTTTGCCTTGGCACCTGCCCATCTCCTCCTATTGATGCCATCTAATCAGTCTTTTAAAACCGGATCAGGTTTCTCTGCTTGCCAGGGGCTCCTCTTACAAATGCCCTTGCTCTGTTTCTTGGCTCCTGCCGGGGGCCAAGATCCCTCTCACCCCTCAGAAGGGTCTTCAGGAACAGGACCAGGCTCACCGTTTGCCAGGGACTTTGCCAGCCAAAGGACTACCTCTTTGATTTAATTGTAGTGGGGCCATCTGCTCTTGGTGTTTCGCGCCGGTCCCTGCATCTGCCGCCACGCTGGTACCCCCGCCTGTGGCCTGCATTTGCCGCTGCGCCAGTCCCCGCTGGTCCCTACCGATCCCTGCCAGTCCCTGCCACCTGCAGCCTGCGTCATCTGCCGCCGCCTGTGTCATCTCTGTTTGTATATTTATAAAAGTGATATAGATTCATAAAGAAATCTAGCAATAGTTAAAATTTCATCATGATTCCTGACTTGCCAGAACTGTTCTTGTATATGATCTGGTAAAATTCACTTAATCATTACTACATTCAGTTTTTATATCAGTGATATATGGAGCTGTGCTGAACACCTCAACAGTTCTGTCTTCTTTATCCCCTGGGATCATTTAATTCCTGTGACCAAAAGTAGGCTTAATTGTTTATGAAGCCATAACATAAGCTGAGCAAACATATCCTTCATGCTGGCATTGCAGATAATAGCATTTTAAGTATTTTCTCTTTCCAGATACAAGTTTTAAAAAATATGGATAATGATATTCTGCTATACTCATAGAGCATTGTGTTGTCCAGTCATCATCAGAGAGGTTTCCTCTAGATGCAGATGGGATTCAGAGCAGAGATCCACAGCCAGACAATAGCACAAGAGAGGGAGAGAGACTACATTGAAGGTCTCCATTGTCTCCCTCCCATCTCAGATGGGAAAATTCACAGGAGAGGGGAAAGAAAGACTCTAGGAGTCAGAGGGGATGGAGAACACCAAGAGAACATGGTTCACTGAATCAACTAGGCAGGCCTCACATGGGTTCAGAGGGACTGAAGTGGCAAGCACAGAGCCTACATGGATCTACACTAGGTCTCTAGGTCTTCTGATTATATGGTATGGCTGTTAGTCTAGAGGGGTTTTGCGGGAGTGGGGACTCTTAACAGTGGGAACGGGTGTATGTCTGACTATTTTGCCTGTTCTTGGGATTTTTTGCATCCAACTGGATTTTCTTGTCCAAAATCAATATGATGGCTTTTGCCTTGTCTTTTTTTGTTTGTTTGTTTTGGTTTTGTTTTTATTTTTGGAGGTTTTTGTTTTGTTTTGTTTGTTTGTTTTTATTAATTTTTTAAAAAAAATATCAATCCAAATTTCCACTCCCTCCCCTACTCCAATTCCCATCACATACTCTTCAACTCCACCCCCTCTAATCCTAAGAGAGGGTAAGGCACTTTGCTTTGTTGAAGGTCCAGAGCCCTCCCTACTACATCTAGGTTGAGCAAGGTATACATTAAAAGAGAATTGGATCCCAAAAGCCAGTACATGCAGTAGAGATGAATCCCAGTGCCACTGCGAGTGGTCCTTCAGTCTGCCCCAGCCATATAATTGTAAACCACATTCAGAGGGCCTACTTTGTTCCTATGCATGCTCCTTCCCAGTCTAGCTGTAGTTGGTGAGTTCCCATTTGCTCAGGTAAACTGTTTCAGTCGATGAACCCTTCATGGTCTTGACCTCTTTTCTCATAATCTCATTCCTTCTACTCTTTAATTGGAATTCAAGAGCTCAAGCAATGCTCTGATGTGAGATTCTGCCTCTGTTTATAATAAATGTAGCCCTCTTTGGGACTGAATAACTGCAGACCAGGTGGGACAGAAACATTTGTCAAGAGAAAAGGAAGGGGGGTGGTTCTGCAGGAGGGGAAAGTATGGAGATCATAAGGAGGAGTGGAGGGAGCAGATACTGGGGTTGGGCTGTGTTGAGAGAAGAATCTATTTTCAATTAAAAAATATGATCATGTCATCACCACGCAAATGATAAAAACAGCCTAGCAATGGTATCCACATCAATAGCACCCCCTCTAAGATTAAATAAAGACTTCAATAGTACATACATTGAATATCTCTTCCTAGTGGATAAATAAACTGTCTTGTTTTTTAATCCTGTATGTTAATCCATAAACCTCCCTTTAGCTGGTACATTATTAAATAATGTACATGAGTAAAATGAATAGAACTGTTCTTTGATTTTGATGCTAATGGACTATAAATGATACATAATATATATACATATATATGTATGCTACTGATTGCTTGAACTCTATTTCTTTAATAAATAATCTTAACCCTGTCAATATTTGATCAAGAAATGTGGATAGCATGAGGCTACACTCGTAGGTGAGTAGCTAGTGACAGTTAATGTCTGCTGACGTATGAGGAGTCATTTTCATTCAGTGGTAAGTGGCCCATCTTCTAGTAAATAGCTACACCATCATTATACAAAAAATTGCAATTAATTTAAGCAATTTAAATAAATTTAAAAATAGTAGTGTAAATGACATGAAAAGGGTAGGGAGAGTGTTGTGGAAGGGGAACGGCAATGGGATAAATGATCAAAAAAGCACATACATGAATAAAATTATAAAAGAAATAAATATGGCTTAAATCTCCAATAAAATAATTTCATAAGCCAGACGATTGTCTCAGAGGTCCAAATAATCTTGGACAATTTATTTGGTAATTTTGTTAATAAAATATCAATGTTTATTCCATTAAAAGTTGAATAACTGGTATAGAAGCCTCTTCAACAGCTTTTAATCTTATATTTCTCCCCACAATTTCAACTTATTGTAGAATAAAGTGAAAAAGCCACTTCCTTCAGCACATCCTGATGCAACACAGTTTCCCATGCTAGTATCTGTCAGTTTCATTGGGAGCTGCTAAGCTTTAGGAGATGTCCCAACAGTTCTATAGCAGAAGTTTGCCGTCACCTTACATTTCACCTGGACAAAATACTATGAGTCAGGCTCCGATTTACAAGCTGTTTATCAGTTGTATCCTCTCCTTTGCCAGAACCATACAGTCACAAACACCACCACCCTAGGCATGATCCCCTGATGGAGGTGGAGTAGGAGTTGCTTTAGCCCTGGTCTTAAAGCGCCCCCACTATCACCTTTAATATGTTTATATATTTCTTTGCTTTGCTATCAACAATAAACATAATGAGCAATTACTCAATATATTGTCAATATTTCTTTTAGAGATCTCTCTCCATCTTGTTTTACTCTCCCCCACCTCTGTGTGTGTGTGTGTGTTGTGTGTGTGTGTGTGTGTGTGAGAGAGAGAGAGAGAGGGAGAGAGAGAGAGAGAGAGAGAGAGAGAGAGAGAGAGAGAGAGAAAGAGAATGTGTGTATGATTCTGTATGTGTTCAGATATTCTCCGTGATCTCATTTTGCACAGTTTATTTCAAAAATATAATTGCCAGTGCATCAGAGCAGATCATAGATCAGTCACAAACATGATGCAGGTCTCAGTAGTCAATTCATAATACTTATGGGAGAAACAAAAACTGAATAAGACAACAGTGAGCCGCTAAAGAAAGCTTTCTCATGTCTGGTAGGTGACAGAGAAAGTGAAGCAAGACCAATCCCATTACCAGTAGTTATGCTTCAGTCACCCCAATTCCATTCATTTTGCTTTTTTTTCTGATGTTCAGAGACTGTTTGATGAATTCCCTTCTGGGGACAGACAAGTCCTGAGAGAATATGCATTAAAAAGTTATGAAGACTGCATAATTTATTAAACCTGACTCATTATCGAAAGCTTTTAGCATACAATTGATTTAATAAGAATCGTTGGGGGAAACGACTGTTGTGTTGATCTGATCCCATAAGCTGTGGCATAATTTTCCTTGCCTGGAGTGGTTTATGCCATCTTGAACAACTCGGATACTCACACTTGATTTGCTGCTAGGAAAGAGATGCATGGGTTTTGTCATTTATTAATGGGTTTACATTTTCATTATCTTCTGGAAAGAAAGCTACAGTGTTTCAGTGAAATGATTGAATAACTAAATAGAGAAGTTATAGAATACATGTGTGTGTATATATATATACACATAATATATATACATGAACTCAGCTCACAGCAGATAACAGGCAGCCTATCATCAAATAATAAAAGCTACAAACACTAGATGAGGTGAGATGTCAGTGATATGAAATGCTCAAGAGATGTTTTTTGTCCAGAAACCTTTCTCCAACCCTAGGCAGGCTTTGTTTCATTTAATATCCTAACTCCTTTTCAAGTCAAATGTTATCAACCTCTTTCAATGACTAAATAAATTTAAATAATATCTTGAAATTCATTAGCCATTATCCAGTTTGGCCAATGGGAACATTTGTTTTCTGTGTACTTTTTCTCGTTGCAAACATGCTGCAACTTATAGCAATTTTTTTTTTATCTGTAACGTATAAAGCCCCAGACACAGAAGAGCTGCTCCAAAAGGTCTGTGTGGTTTTGGTCTAAATACATTGCCATATAACATTATAAAAAGGATTCATTTTGCCTCTCTAGAGAGAAGATGTGAGCACATTTTCCCCCATAGCACTACTGCAGTCCCTTTCTATTTTTCCCACTGAGTGAATAGGAAACATTATCATATTGTGAATTTTTTGTTTTTATTACACATTTTTGTTTTATTACACTTGCTATTCTGAATGCCCAATTGCAGACTTCTATCTTTGGTCAAATTATATATAGGCAGATTGCAAAAAAATTATGAATTCAGTGCTGTGGATGAGCAAATGTTGTATATCATTAACTATGGGCAAAAAGGCATATATGCATCTTACAAAAGAATGAAGGTATATAGGAAACAGACACAAATGGAATAGCTAGTAAACGCAAAAGAATAGAAGGTACCACAATAAAGTGAAGGAAGGAAATTCATTTCTCTCCAACATAGTAAAGAGAATTTTTCAAAGAAAATGACATGACCATGGATTTCACTTGGTGGTATGATTTTGATGAGTGTTGTGTGAGAAATAGTTAATATATGTAGAAATAATAAACCAAAAGGAGTTGAATTCAGAACTATGAACTTAGAAATGTTCAGTAATTTTTTTTGTTATAATAGCATAATATATAATTTTTCTCTTCTCAAATTAGTTTATAAGAATAAAATATCATGCATTACAACTTTTTAAAAAATTTATTCTTGGTAAGAAATGCAAAAGATTAATTCTCTCTATAGATTAAATTTTAAACAATTACTATTAAAACAAGTTATTATTATTATAAAACTCAATTATTGTGAAAAATCTGAAAATGAATTTAAAACTTCTCTTCCTTCAGGAAACAGAACTACTAACAGTAAGAAGCTGTTATGAAAATAGACACGACTTTCTAAATTTTAATTTAAAATGGAGTAGAATTATTGACTCAAGCTGAGCTATATTTTGATTTGATTTTTTAACATATTGATATTTACTTTCTGTACTATCCACATATCAGTGAGGCCCACATATGATTCATGTTTATGAAAAGCCTTTTACATACATGGAGCCAGATGCATAACACCAATAATTTACCTATAGAGTGATTTTTTCCTCTTAATTCTAAAAATCTGAGTGGATAGCTGTTCAACGTCTTTCAAAATCAACACAAACATTTAGGGAACCTGTTCTCAAATCAAATGCACTCTCCATGATGCTTTGTTTCAGTTGGTTCAGCTCCTTCCCTACTGAGGCATCACTGCCACTGGATTTCTATGGATTGTTTTCATAATCACAACTAGGTGCTATTGGTCCCATGAATAGTCCATTTGACATCAAAGCTATCACTGTCTCCTTTCTGTCAAAGTTCAGTAAGCATGGTGGGAATCCATAATTCTTACCGTTTGAAAGAAATGAACTTATCAGAGACAGAGCTTAAATATACATATAATTAGCAATCTGTCACATTGGTTATTAAACATTAAGCAAAGCACCCCAAAAAGAGGTTCTACTGGGATGCCCCATGGTGAGAACAACAATAGATTCTACACTGTGGATTTTAAATAAGTTTTTATAAATATTTAAAAGGTGAGTAGGACATTCTTGAAGAAAGATGATTTTTTTTCTATTTTAAATCATGGGTAGTCTGTTTGTTTTAGAGTACTTCCTCTACGATGTCCACAACAGAGGAGGCATGGTGAAATTGCAATGCCACTGATACTATACTATCAGGTCTTCTGAGGAACAGTTCATCAGAAAAAGTTAACATAAACATGTGGGCTGCTATAGCACAAATAACCTGTCACTATAAGGGCATCTTGCCACAAAAGGGCATCATAACTGTCATGAGACACAGACAGGCTACTAAGATGTAACCATCGATGAAATGTGACCACTAATATGATATGAGACAGGCTACTAAGATGTAACCAACAATTTCTTTGGATACTTCATATCTAACTCCTTGTTTATGTGTGTTTAGAATTGTCTTCTCCCTGAAATAGATTTATCTTCCTAGATATTTTCTTAGGAGCTATTCCTATTATTTGGGTCTCAAAGTTCAAGTGTTTATAAGAGTATATGAAAGAGTAACAGTGCCTTGATTATGCTCCTCAGAGCTTCATGGGAACCAGTGAGAGCCTTGGATTCCATGTGTACTTGTTTTTCCTATATCACGTTCTTCCTTTTCTTTTCTTTTTTTTTTAATTGAGAAAAGGAAAAAAAAAAAA
>NC_022021.1:13671916-13683524 GCF_000317375.1 Microtus ochrogaster
GGTTCTTTATCCTCAGCTGTCCAGGGAACTAACTGGGGACCTCGGCTTGGGCTCCTGGGAGCCACTCTAGGTTCAAGGCTCTTGCCAACCCTAAGGTGGCTCCCTTATCTAAGAATTGTGCTTCCGTGCTCCCTTATCCAACCTTCAGCAGGTTTGTGTGTCTTATATCCAATTAAAAGCCCTTTTATTTTTCTCTCCCAGTATTCACAACCTTGTTATTTTAAACCTAGCATCCCTTTAACCCTACCATTTGTGTACACTGCAAAAAGGAATGTTTGACTTTTTACTTATTACCAGAATTTTCATCTTCTTATGTCTGTATTGCTTCCTGTAAAACACTAGTGCCAAAGCACTGGAGGTCAAGAGTTACCAAGGCTGCCCAAGAGCCCACTGTAAGGATGAAAACATGCCTTGTACTATGCAGGGAGCCTGTTATGCGTCTCTAAACATCTGCTGTCTGTCAGAGTAAATCTGCCTATTAGTGATTTAAATCCCCTTCCTTCCAGGGATTCATACAGGATAAGGGATACAAAATGGAGACATGTTGTTATATCACCCTCAGTATTGATTCTAAATCATATCAGTCTGCTATGGTTTAAAAAGATAAGGAGCTTCTAGAATCCTCCACAAGATCCAATAGGGCTCTGTTAAAGGAGAACTGAGTTAATTGTTCTGAACTGACAAAGCAGAGTCACTTTACTAAGCTTCTGCCTCTCAGGAAGGTTGGAAAAATAAGGAGGTAGGTATACTGCAGAATTTGGTCTTAGTCTGGGGTTTCTATTGCCACAGAGAAACACCATTACCAAAAATAAAGCGGGGGAGGAAGGGATTTATTTGGCATATGCTTCCATATCACTGTTCATAACTGAAGGAAATCAGGACAAGAACTCAAACAGGGCAGGAACCTGAAGGCAGCATCTGATACTGAGGCCATGGATGGGTGTTGCTTACTGGCTTGCTCCCATGGCTTGTTCTGTCTGCTTTCTGAATGAGCCCAGAACCATCAGGGAAGGTAGCACCCACAATGGGCTGGGACCTCCCTATTAGTCACTGATTTGAAAAACACCTTAGAGCTGGATCTTATGTAGACATTTTCTTATTGAAGCTCTCTGCTCTGATGAGCACAAGGGTCCTGGAAGGCCACTTCTAAAAACCTCCACAAATGGTCAACAAAAAATGAAATCACATCTGAACATCTGCATGGCTAGAAATATCCAAACCCAAGTAATACAGAATCGCCTAGTTAAGACATTGTTTCCTGGTTAGTTCTGTTCAATCATTCTCCATATTTCAAGACTTCAGAATCTGAACTAAAGAGCAAGAAGAACAATGGAGTGTTCAGAAAATGAAAGAAATGCTAACCATAATAGAGATTCAATCATGAACTTCAAGCCTGCATTTGGCCAGAGCTGAAAAAGGGACAAACTACATCACTATATATTTATTAAACATTCAAGTTCTCAAAAGGAGATACTTTGGCTAAACTTTCTGAAGAATTGTTTGATAAATCAATCACAAAAACAACTGATAGAAAAGCTCCAGTTAAACAGAACTAATTAAAATTATTTTTTTCCTGGAAACCAATGTATTTTGTTGGCTATTCAATGAAATGTTTATTGAGTTTTCACTACATTCTAGGAATTATTCCTAGCTACAATGATGAAGAAAACTGTATTGTTTAGCCTAAAACTTACAAGGCTAGGAGATGAACACTGTTATTATCCATGTCATTTTAGAGATAAGAAACTTAAACAAAGAAAGTAGAATTAATTTGTCAAAGTCACTCAAATGAGGAATCCATTCAGTTATTCCCTTTTGAAATAGATTAAAGTAAATGGGAAACATAAATATTGTCTTACTTTTTATAAATTTACTACATATATACATATGATTAAATTATCATCAAAGTGGCTAATTAAAACAAATAATGAATATAAAAATAAATATATATATTTCTGAACTATGGTCTCTAAACTTTAATTCTAACAAAGTGGAAAGCATATTGAAAAAATCCAATTAGCAATTCAGAAAAACATGTAAGATATTTATAAAACATAAAGAGAAGCAGTAAAATCATTTAAAATAAGAAAAATATAATAAAAAATATAAAGAATAGATTCCTGAATCTTAATTTAACTATATAAAATAGTGAAGCATTACTAATAATTTAATAATTAAAATTTTTTCTATATAATAAAATCTTATTCTGAAATATGAAAATATGGTATACAAAAACATCCATAAAATTTGACCAACATCTCCATCTATATGACCTGGAGAGATGAGTTAGGGGGAAAAGGCACTTGCCTTCAAGTTTGAAGAGCTGACTTCAGTTCATGAGACCATATGGACTAAACTAGAAAACAGGCCCCAAGAAGTTTTCTTCTGCTGAACTGTAAACATAAAAATATATAATTTAATTTTAAGATTAAAAATAAAGACATGGTGATTAAGTCAATGCTACATGAAAGTTCTTCTTGGATAAATATGCGGAAGAAAGAATTTCCTCACAGCATGAAACTTCAAAAACCGCTGGTAAAATATATCTATAGAGAAAGATTTAAATGAGGAAATTCCAGGAAGAGAGGAATCAAAGAACTTGTTTAGTTGATGCTCAGCATTACAGGTGCAATCACTGGGTCTAGGAATTGAAAGGTCAATAACACTGCAGATCTAAATTTAAGATTCTGGTTGATCAGTCATCAGCAGAAATGGAGTAGATTTCTCAGCATATGCAAAGCAAGCAGTCTCTAGTAGCTAAAATCTCATATAGGTAACTCTGAAAATAATTGAATGACTCAAACTTTGCAATAATTATCAGTGGATTTCTGAAACAGTGCAGTCCAGGTTGCAATGAAAGACTAGCCTAGCAATCAGTCCACGGGATCAGTTTTGGTCTTTCATACAGCGGTTGCATCAGACTTAGTATGTGTGTGCATACACTCAAATATTTTTTCTGTATTTGTGATATTTAACAATGAAACTACCCAAATACAATTGTTATATATCACCATTAGAGTGGAATTTGAATATTAATTTCTCCTCAGAGACACAATTAGAGTGAACAAAAGCAGTATCTAGAGAAGTTGTAAGCTAAGCATTTTACCAGTTACAAACTTGCCTTTTACTGTTGGTTACTAGACATAAGTTATTTTAGCTTACAGTAAATGAACAAAAGAAAAGACTACTGACACCACTTTCACAGAAAATTCAAATCACTTTCCCACTCCCATTCTTATTTCTATTCTTGTTTCCTTAGAATTACCCAGGCACAGCTTCTGAGGAAAAATCTACTGAAGTACATATCACTGACATTACTTCAACTGACTTGAGGACTAACAATATGAGCCATGAATATAACCACATAAAATACAAATAGCCTTAATATCCTGGAGGTGGGGGAGAAAATAATAAATAACAGCTTTAAAGTTATGGGAAATGGAGCTAAAATATCATTTTGATAAACTAACCAATAAGACCCATTAGACTTATTTTTTTAAATAGCAAAATGTCAGGCACTTTGAATGAAGTTAATAAATCCAGATAGGAAATACTTTATTAAGAGGCTGCTAAAAGGGAAAAGAACTTTAGAAAACTGTGGATAGAAAACATGATTGGAAACTAAAATAATAGTAATAGGGTGACTGATAAAGAAGGAAAACTTGAGTATCTCAGTTCAAAATATCAAGGCTAAATTTTAAAAAATATTTCTTGAGTGATGCACACATGCAATGTTCTTATTTTTAAAGAAGTTCAAAGCACAGATGCAAGAAATAAAAGAAAGTCCCATGTAATGTACCCTTGCTTTATCTCATTGTAATTACACTGTGTCTGTCATACTCAGAGACTACAAGCGTTCCAGTACAAGAACAACATAGATTCCATGCATGAAATTGTATTGTCACAAATACAAATAATATCACTTATTCCTTTTCTGTTTTCATCATCTTGCTTTAAGTCGATAGGTTGCCTTATTGCTCTATGACTTCAGGTACAGTAATACGTAGATATAGAGTAAATGGGCATCTTGGTCTGATTTCTGACGTTAGTGGAAATGTTTTAAGTTTCTCAATATTTGGAATGATTTTGGTTGTGAATTATCATAAACTGCCTTTATTTTGTTGAGATATATCCCTTGTATCACTACTGTCTCCAGGACTTTAATCATGAAGACATGTTGGATTTTGCCAAAGGCCTTTTCTGCATCTAATGAAGTGATAATGTGGTTTTCATCTTTTATTTATCAGTGGATTACATTTATTGCTTCATATGTGTCAAACCATCCTATTCTTGAGTCTCAGGAATAAAATAAACTTGACCACCATGCATATAATTTTATATGTTTTTAAAATTGATATTCAAGTACTTTTTTGAAAAAAAATTGCATTTATGTTCACAAGGGATATTGGTCTTTATTTTCTTTTTGTTGAATCTTTGTGTACTGTTGATATCAGGGGAATAACTCAGTGGCACAGCAAAGGACCTTCTAAATAAGACCCTGATAGTACATGCTTTGAAACTAACTATTAATAAAAGGGATTTTATAAAGATAAGAAGATTCTGTATAGCAAAAGAAACCATGATTTCAACAAAGTAGCAGCATATGGAATGGAAAATATAGAGAGAAATTGTACATCTGACAAAAGGTGAGTATTTAGAATATACATATAACTAAAAACATGGTACATCAAAAAAATAAATAAACCAATTTTATAATAACACAGAACTAAAAATAGAGTTCTCAAAAGATACGACTAATGGCTGCGACAATCCTTAAAAAGAAATGTCCAACATCCTTAGTCAATGGGTAAATACAAGCTAAAAGTATTTTAAATTTTCGTCTTAGATCAGTTATAATGGCCAACAATAAAACATCAAAGGCTAGTGAAGATGTGGGGAAAGGGAATACTCATTCATTGCTAATGAGTGTGCAATCCAGTACAGCCACTGTGGAAACAATGTGTAGGTTGCTCAAAAGGGCAAAAATAAATCTACCACAGGATCCAGATATGCCACTCTTGGTCACATATACAAAGGTTTCTACATCTTACTACAGAGATACTTGCTCATCCATGGTCTTGTTCTCAGTAGCTAAAAATTGGAAATAGCCAGATTGTCAATCAATTGACGAAGTAATAATGAAAATGTGGTAGATTTATACAGTGGAATATCAGTCAGCTATTACGAAAAATGAAAAATTTCAGGTAAATGGACAAAGCTAGAAACAATCAACCTGTGAGATGTAACCAAAACCCAGAAAGACAAAGATTACATGTTCTCTCTTATATGTTCATGTTAGTTGTTAAGTTTTAGAAGTGTGTGTTTCATCTAAAATATCCACATAGGTTATATAGATGATAAGGGATCTGGGGAGGAGGAGGGATTCTTGCAATCCAAGGGAAAAAGAGCACAGGTTGTCAATGGATAAAGAAGGAACTAGAAATAGGAAGAATGGGGAGGGGGATGGAAAAGGGAGGTAAAAGATGGACCATAGGAAAGGATAAATAACACAAAAGGCCTTTTGGCAAGCTATATGGAAACCTACTATGGTACTTTGAATGTAATTGACCACCATAAACTCACACAAAATATTATTATTAGGAGATAGGTCCTTGATGGACAAAGTGTGTCACTATGGTGGGCCAGGTTTAAGGTCTCCTATGATCAAGCGACACACAGTGTCTCAGACCACTTGACCCTGTGGATCAAGATGTAGAACTCTCCACTCCCTCTCCAGCACCATGTCTGTCTGCACACCACCATGCCATACCATGATGATAATGATCTTAACCTCTGAAAATATAAGTTACCCCAAATAAATGTATTTCCTTTGTAAGACTTGTCATGATCATGGTGTCTCTTCACAACAGAAGTCCTAAATGAGACAGCTACTACTCAGAAGAGTCATGAAATATGTAAAAAAGAAAAATTTAAATTTAAATCATATATGAGGGGTGACAATCTCCTAATTAAACATAAGGCACAAAATATAACACGTGGTAGCATGTATAGGCTACACGGTGTTGTACTAAAAGGTCCTGTAGTACCCCACCCCAAACATTAAAGACCATTTCCAGGGCTATTGGATACCCTTCACAACCTGATGGCAAGAACCTATTTCTGGGAGAAAAATATTTTTTAAAAGCCTTACTTTATGTTATTTAACATGAAAAAAATCTAACATACACCCAACTAGAAGCTTCACTCCTTCAGGTTATCATTACTAGTGATAGGACACATTATACAAGTGACAAGTGACCAGAGAAGAAAAGTAACCATTAATGTCACTCATCTATGAATCCTGTGACCTACCTACAGTGAATTGTCTGCAATATATAATGGTACAATAGTAGCACAAATAACATGGGTGTAACTGATCAGTTTTGGGGTGGTTTTATTTTTTTTTCACAGGCATATAAACTATTTATTAACAGCAAAGGCCCAGGGACTCATTTCTTCTTGGATACACCCACAGTGCGGCCCCCGGCGGCCAGTGGTCTTGGTGTGCTGGCCTCGGACACGAAGGCCCCAGAAGTGGCGCAGCCCTCTATGGACCCGAATCTTCTTCAGCCGCTCCAGGTCCTCGCACAAGCCCACCCTATGAGACAGAATCCACATCTGATGCTGTTAATGAGGCCAAATGCCTGAGACTGGATAGGTTATGCTCCTTAGAGAAAAACTCCTGCTAATATTCTGCTAAATCGACATAGTGACAAAACTGCTCCTGATGATATATTGCTATTTTCAATGAATCGTCAGCCGTCACCAGAGAAGCCATTTCTTGCAGTAGGTGGCAATTAACACAGAGACCCACAATTGGACAATTGTCAGGGAGACTTAGGAGCACACAATCCTAAATAGAATGTATTTATCACTCTTATCTCCTTATAACTCAGAGAACTATGTGGAAGAAGAAGTTAAAAGATTGTGATGGTCAGAGGTGGTAGATAATTCTCTTCTACAAGCATAAAACCAGGTCTCAGGAAATACTAGTGGAGCTCTCACCTGACTTCTTATTCTGCCTCAAACATAAATTCAGGCTTAGCCAAATGACCCTTCTATGTAAAGATTCCTTCCTCCTTTCTCAACTATCTCTGAATTAGTTTGCCAATGCCAAATTTGCTCATATTTTCTTTTTCTCCAAATATAAATGCTTCCTTATGTAGGAACTGGATGAATGTTATATAGTTTTCTCTCTAACACACAGCAAGCAAGGACCTGGCTAAAACATCAAGATGAAGCACAAACTCCAATGATCATATCCCAAACCAAGTCAGAAACAGTAATTAGAAAATGGTAGTTGTCTCAGTTAGGCTTTCTATTTCTATGAGTTAATGAGGCTGGCTTGATTTAGTCCAGAAATTTAGTCCATAATCATCATGGATAGAAGCATGGAGGTATACAGGCAGACATTTTCTGTAGTAGGAACTGGGAGTTCTCCAACTGGACCTGCAGGCCAGGAAGAGAGAATGGCAATGGCCTGGCTTGAGCCTCTGGAACCTCAAAGCCCACCTCCAGTGACACACTTCCTAAATAAGGCCACACTTATTCTACAATGCCACATCACTATAAGTCTTAGGGGGGTCATTTTAATTCAACCTGCCACAATAGTCTATTTCCAATCTTACATTTTTAATGCCCTTTCCAAGATACTTTAATGTTTATAAAAGATACTATTGATACATATCACCTACCTAGTTGACCTTGGGTTGGAGTATTGCAATGGGAGCCACTGCCCTGAAATTTGGAGAGTGGAGACTCCTTTGCTTTAGACAGTTGAGGTAGGTAATGTCAGTTGAATGGAGATTTCATAGTACATTGCTCATATTTTTTTTAAACTAACTTTTCACGATTGAAGACTTAGAGAGTTTTTGTGAATTATCCATAGGTTCTAGAAAATTAAAGTAGAATCCTGGCAAATGATTACAAAGTACCTGATATTTGAATCTTTAATAGTTTAGACTGGGACCATTAGGGAAAATCTTCTAGATATTTACTCTCTTGTCTGTTTCTTTTAACAGTTGTTTCTATAGTAAATTTTGTCACGAAATCTCAGAGTGGATGAATAATTAAGTGAATAAATTCAGATCTTGCCACTGTGTCTGCCACCTCCAGTGTTGAGAACAGATGGAAGCAAGAGTAGAGATCTCATGTGGTTGCATTTATTTCTAAAATAACAGTTAGTTCAAAGCTAGTTATATGAGCAGTAAAGAATTCCATATCTGTTTCATGGATTTCTAAGTATTTTCTAAGAACAGAATCTAATAGTAGTAACAGGATGTAAGTTCATATAAAGTAAATGCACTTGATACTCTTCAGCTCTATAGAAAAAAAAGTTTGTAACTGACTTCTTTCATCATTTCTATTATTTCAAGTGAATATAATTCTGATGCATATAAGGTTTCTTCACGTATAACTGTTATTTCGTGAGCTCTAAGACACCTTTTTTGGTCATTATTATTATTACACACTACACTCTGAATTGAACAAAATTCCAAACAATTTTTAGGTTTTTCTCTTTGCTTTCATTATCTCCTGAGGTTTATAGAGATATAAGTAGTTTATAAGCACTTACATACTAACACAAAGAATACCTATGCTAGAGGTTTTTAAATTGTGGTGTTTCTGAATTACAGATACAATAAATTGAAAATACTATTGAAAGAAATGTAAATTGGGAAATTCTGTTTGGAACTGAAGTATTTTCTTTTATGGTCCCCTCACCTCCAGTTTCTGCCCCATTCCAGGTTTTCTTCCAGATCATATTTTCTGTATTTTCCAGAGAAATGGGAAATCCTCAGATTTGATAAGAACATTTAGTTCAGATCTGAGACACTGTAGACAAAAGATAATATTCTTTCAGGCCCAACCTCTCACAGACTCTCAATGTTTTATGTTAAATGCAGAGGGCTCAATGGGATCCATGAGGTATTAGGAGTTGGTAAAATGACTGTATGAAATGAAGCCTCCACCTGAACCACATTGAATAATTACAAAAACAGGAAGAAATTCATCTTTTGTTAAGGAACTGAGAATTGGGGAATTAATGATTAAGAAGATATTGAATTAATCAATCTGACTGACTATGCCAACTAAATCTATATCATGTCCAATATTTTTCTACGTAATATAAGATTCTAGAATGAATATTTCAGAAAGATTTTCAAAAATCTCTGTGTGTGTGTGTCATATTTACTAGTCAATATGAGTGTGCACTGTTTTAGTGAATGCCTGTGTGTATGCGCACAAAATTACATTCTTTTTTAAAAATTGTTATTGGTACTGGCAATATGCCACTATGAGTAAGAGCTTTGCTACCAAGCCTGGACAAGTGAGTCCATTCCCCAAAAAACTGCATGGTAGTAGAACTGTCTTCCTGAAACTTATTCTCCAACTTGCACACATGCAACATAGCTTATTTCCCTCCCCTCAAAAATATATTAAAATAAATAAATGCAAAAACCTTAAGTTGTCATGACAAAATAGTATCTGGTCAAAATAAACAATGTCAGGAAGAAATAATAGTGTCATCTGTGTAACAGAGTTGGCAGTATTCTGACTTTTGAATGATATGTAGATAAGTTTTCTTTCCCTATAAATGAATATCTAAGAGTTATATTCTATCCCATATTCAGTACCACAATACAATGCATTACTCAAAAAATCTATTTGTTAATCCAAATTTTTTAAACTACCTCTGGTTTTTCATTCAAATACTGGAAGAACATTATGTAAATGACATTATTCTA
This sequence comes from Microtus ochrogaster, assembly GCF_000317375.1. Taxonomy (NCBI): domain Eukaryota; kingdom Metazoa; phylum Chordata; class Mammalia; order Rodentia; family Cricetidae; genus Microtus; species Microtus ochrogaster. The sequence goes on from NC_022021.1 coordinate 13,681,666, forward strand.
TACTGTGATTTGCAATGCAAAAATGGGATCCATTACCAAAATCAAAGACACGCCAGTGAATTGTGGGATACTGTTATTGCTATGTGCGTATAGAAAATGTATATATACATCCTTACATTGCCTAATTCAGACTCATGCATAATCATCCTAAGATGCTCAGAAACATGTGTATTTACTGTTCAGTAGGCATTACAAAGTATTTTCACACGCTGTGGTATGTCAGATTTGGCTTCATGCTTGGGAAAATATGGACCCTTAAAGCTCTATTGACATTTGGAAAAAACAATCTGTCTTCATAGAGTACCATCTGTTTACCATATTGTCTATCAAAAAGAAACAGAATCCATTGTATTGTGAACATTCACATAAGAAGTTATTGCACCTTTTTTTTCTTTTTGAATAACTGAGTAGCATAAAATATCACTTTGCTAGAAAGTAGGCTCAATTTCCACTTTGAAAACAAGTATGAAAACGTGACTTCCAGTTTTTAGAATCTAAATTACTTCCCTTTTTAAAAACATTTTTATATTTACATTTTCCTTGTCAAAATCTACCATGTACATGATAACCAACAACCAGAATTAGTTCATATCATGTTTTTCTGATCATTTAAAATTATGAAAAATGCCTAAAATAATTTGACATTAGTGTTGTACATTAAAACCCAAAAAATAACAGAGAGATGACTTAGAGTTTAAGAGCACTTTCTCTTCTTGCAGAAAACCAGGTGGTTCAAATGCCCACCTGGTGGCTTAATACTGTGTGTACCAAGGAGTCTGGTACCTTCTTCCAGTCTCTACAGGCACCAGGCATGCACATGGTGCACATACATGCATTTAGGTAGAACACTCATGTACATAAAAAAAAGAATAAATTAAACCGGGTGGTGGTGGCGCACGCCATTAATCCCAGCCCTCGGGAGGCAGAGGCTGGCGGATCTCTGTAATTTCGAGGCCAGCCTGGTCTAGAAAAGCTAGTTCCAGGACAGGAACCAAAAGCTACTGAGAAACCCTGCCTCGAAAATAAAAAAAAAAGAATAAATTAATTTTAAAAACTGCATTCATGTTTTTATATACAATAAACAAATATTTACTGAACATAACTGAACAAAAACCGATGACACATTACAACACAAATTGGGATTCTGAAGAAAACATAAAGATATTGAGACTAAGTGGGTTGCTGGCTTCCTATTTTGTTTTGGCATAAACAAATCCCAATTTAAAACACTATGAAAATCTAATCTGCTATTTTAGAGAAGAACAAAAGCAGTATAAGTCATGCTGGGTGTGAACATAAAAGAAAATTGCTTATCTGACTCAGTAAGGAGTTGAATTAACTCTAGAAATATCATTACTTGGTTTAGTTGCTGAGGAATCCCATCTGGACTGGTGAGTGTGTGCTATCCAGGGGCAGATTGTCCTGGAAGAGAGCACAAACCCCCCTCCCCCAGATCCTTCTGCAGGGCTGTCTTTCTTACACACGACACCCCCCTCCCCTCAAGTCTTCGTTTTCTGCAAGGTCCTTTGCTCAGGAACAGTTTTCTGCTCCTACACTAAGACTACCCAACCAGAGCGGTGAGAGCCAACCTCCGGGGCAGGCCTCAAGGACCTCCAGTAAGGGAGCACTTGCACCTTCAGCCTGTGCAGCAGGGTGTTCTGTGTTCTACTCATCCCCACCCTGCCCCCCAAGTTCCCTCTTTTGTCCTCGGGTCATTGGACTACCAGACGTCCATGTTTTGGTTCTGAGGAGTTCATCTGGACGGGAACGGTTCCTGCTTCTACACTGAAGAGATACACCCAGAGAGTCAATCACAGCAAAGACTGGACCAAGACACCAGGCCTCTCCTGGCTCCATTT
>NC_022021.1:13687547-13721682 GCF_000317375.1 Microtus ochrogaster
CCCTCATCCATTGCTGGTGGGAATGCAAACTTGTGCAACCACTTTGGAAAGCAGTGTTTTGGTTTCTCAGGAAATTCGGGAACAACCTACCCCTGGGACCCAGCAATACCCCTCTTGGGAATATACCCAAGAGATGTTCGATCATATGACAAGGGCATTTGTTCAACTATGTTCATAGCAGCATTATTTGTAATAGCCAGAACCTGGAAACAACCTAGATGCCCTTCAATGGAAGAATGGATGAAGAAAGTGTGGAATATATACATATTAGATTACTACTCAGCGGTAAAAAACAATGACTTCTTGAATTTTGCATGCAAATGGATAGAAATAGAAAACACTATCCTAAGTGAGGTAACCCAGACCCAAAAAGATGAGCATGGGATGTTCTCACTCATAATCGTTTTCTAGCCATAAATAAAGGACATTGAGCCTATAATTTGTGATCCTAGAGAAGCTAAATAAGAAGGTAACATCAAAGAAAAACATATAGTAATCCGCCTGGATATGGGAAGTAGACAAGATTGCAGGGCAAAACCTGGGATCTTGGGGGTGGGGTGGGATGGGGGTAAGGAGAGATGGGGAGAGAAAAGTGAGTAGGGGAGGATGGGGAGACCTTGGGGGAATGGGATGGTTGGGATAAAGGAAGGGTGGATATGGGAGCAGAGAAATATTTATCCTAATTAATGGAGCCATCTTAGGGTTGGCAAGAGACTTGACTCTAGAGGGGCTTGCAGGTGACCAGGGATCTGTCCCCAGCTAGTACCTTGGGCAACTGAGAAAAGGGAACCTGAGATGACCCTATCCTATAGCCATACTGATGAATATCTTGCATATTACCTTAGAACCTTCATCTGGCCATGGATGTAGTTAGAGACAGAGACTCACACTGGAGCACCGGACTGAGCTCCCAAGGTCCAAATGAGGAGGAGAAGGAGGGAGAACATGAGCAAGGAAGTCAGGACCAGGCGGGGTGCACCCACCCACTGAGACAGTGGGGCTGATCTATTGAGAGCTCACCAAGGCCAGCTGGACTGGGACTGAAAAAGCATGGGATGAAACAGGACTCTCTGAACATGGTGGACAATGAGGGCTGATGAGAAAACAAGGACAATGGCACTAGGTTTAGATCCTACTGCATGAACTGGCTTTGTGGCAGCCTAGCCTGTTTGGATGTTCACCTTTCTAGACCTGGATAGAAGTGGGAGGACCTTGGACTTCCCGCAGGGTATAGAATCTGGACTGCTCTTCAGTCTGGAGAGGGAGCGGGAATGGAATGGGGGGAGGGGGAAAAGAGTGGAGAGAGGGGAAGGGGAGTGCGGGGAGGGGGAGAGGAGTGGGAGGGAAATGGAAACTGGGAGGAGGTGGAAATATTTTTCAACAACAACAAAAAAAATAAATTAAAAAAATGAGTCATATTATTACATATGATCTGAAGAAGAAAACCCACTAGATCATATTAAAAGAGGAAGATAATCACATCTAACGAAGCTCAACCTGCTCAGAAGACAGGGTGGAGGAGAACATTAGTTTTGGGAAGGATACCTGTACACCTGCTGGAAATTGTACATTGTTAAATGCAGCTAATTGTACGTAAGTAAATGTAATTAATTAGGTTTTTATCTGCGTGTTTTCTATGACAGTATTCATCACAGAATGCAACCCTCACAGAATATAAGGACATGGGATGATCAGTGGGAAAATTGCTCTCAAGAACAAATACTGACAGAATTATCTGTGAGCTTTCTAAGGCTTGAGCAGTTTCTGGATGGTGTTCAAGAATGACACTAGGGTCAGAGTTGCCACACTTTTCTAACAATGGCAAGTCATTTTCTTTGTTTGAATACTGTACATCAAAGAAATGGTCTTAGACAATAAATTCAATAGAAGAAAATCTAAGAAAAACATATCAAAATTTGGCATCATTAGAGTAATCCAGTAGTATTTGTTTTTCATCCTTTCTTAAATTTGAAGTTGTACAATTGTCTTAGTTGTGCATTAATTGTGTTGATGACAATAGGAAATCTAGGATGTTTGAGATATTATGATTTCTCACATGTTGAATAAACATATTTTAATCTAACATGTATTTTAATTTATAGTGCTCAGATAAAGATATATTTGCCTAGATGTTGGAAAATTACATAAGTACATGTTCCATGTTTTTTCTATTTATAAGGAAGATCTTCATTCCATATTATATGCCATACAACAGTTCATACTACAAATAAAATATGTGTATATGTGCACAAGTACATATATGATTTAACTATATTGAATCCCAAAGAAAAATGTTCCCTATCATCAACTACTTTATAAATTATGAGTCCTCAATTAGATTGAAAATCTGATTACTGTACCTTAAAAACAAAATTGCCGGGGAGAAAATTGGGATCTTGGGGGTGGGGTGCGATGGGGGTAAGGGGAGATGGGGAGAGAAAAGTGAGAAGGGGAGGATGGGGAAACAGGAGGATTGGGATAAAGGAAGGTTGGAAAGGGGAGCACGGAAGCACAATTCTTAGTTAAGGGAGCACCTTAGGGTTGGCAAGAGACTTGAACCTAGAGTGGCTCCCAGGAGCCCAAGGCAATGGCCCCATTTAGTTCCTTGGGCAGCTGAGGATAGGGAACCTGAAATGATCCTATCCTATAGCAATACTGACGAATTTCTTACATATCACCATTGAACCTTCATCTGATGATGGATGGAGATAGAGACAGAGGCCCACACTGGAGCACTGGACTGAGCTTCCAAGGTCCCAATGAGGAGCAGAAGGAGGGAGAACATGAGCAAGGAAGTCAGGACCACGAGGGGTGCACCCACCCACTGAGACAGTGGGGCTGATCCATTGTGAGCTCATCAAGGCCAGCTGGACTATGACTGAAAAAGCATGGGATAAAACCGGACTCTCTGAACATGGCGAGCAATGAGGGCTGATGAGAAGCCAAGGACAATGGCACGGGGTTGTGATCCTACTTCATGTTCTGGCTTTGTGGGAGCCTAGCCAGTTTGGATGTTCACCTTCCTAGACATTGACGGAGGGGGGAGGACCTTGGACTTTCCACAGGGCAGGGAACCCTGACTGCTCTTTGGACTTGAGAGGGAGGGGGAGAGGAGTGGGGGGAGGAGAAGAGGGGTGGGAGGAGGGGGAGGGAAATGGGAGGCTGGGAGGAGGCTAAAACTTTTTTATTTCCTTTTCTCAATAAAATCAAAAAAAGTGGAAAAAAATATTTTTTAAATTCAAAATGAGTTCTAATGCCAACATGTGTAAATTCTTATTGGTCTTTATAATAAAAACTCAAAGTCAGATATAGGGGCTAAAGTTGAATAACTCAGAGAAGCAGGGCAGCCATTCAGAAGTTCTTACCTCTACTGAATCCTCCGACCAAAGGGTGATGGATCCTGTCTCCATGAATCCTCAGACTGAATCATGCTCCTATTTCCTGCCTTAAATTACTCTCTCTGCCCACCTGTATCTCTTCCATATCTACCTTCCTAGTGCGAGAAATAAAGACCTGTGACTTCCAATTACTGGGATTAAAGGTGTGAGCCATCACTGCCTGACTCTGTTTCTCTTTTATACTGGATGAATCTCTTATACCCCAAGATGGCCTTGATCTCACAGAGATCCATCTGTCTCTGGCATTCAAGTGCTGGGATTAAAAGCATGTGCCACCACTGCCTGGGTTCTATGGATAACTAGTGGCATAGCTCTGCACTCTGATCTTCAGGCAAGCTTTATTTGTTAGACCACAAACAAAACACCACCACACACGTGCATCCCTCTATTTGAATAGCAAGGGATCCAATTAGTACTATCATTATTGTTCACAAATTTGATAAATATTTCCTATTAAAAGATGGTATTAGGTGGGTGTGTTGGTTTTTTAGCACATGGGAACTTGGGTTTGGAAGGTGGCTGGTGAAAGAGCAGCCTCTTCTACAAAGTGAGAGTCTAACTCAAAAGTGAGGTGATGACTTAAAGGATTCTCAAGTAAAACAGGAATTTTGATGTAGTTCATCATCTCTTGCTCTTAAATTTACTGAAATGTTTCTTATTTACTTGTTCTTTACACACTTCTTTTCTGTACCCAAGAGAAATATATTTCATACCATATATATTCAATAAGATTAGGAAAACTAAGGAATTGGTGGAATAAGAGAAATGGGGTAGAAGAATAAAGCCAGGCATGTTGGGTGGGGCTGAATGACAACAAAGTACATATCACATGTCATAATGAAGTTTATTACTTTTTATACTAAGTTGAAACATTTTTTTAAATTATGTCTGAGAAGGTTTGGGTGCTTAAAAATCAACATGATTGTTAAAATTAGAGGATGGAGAGGATATCAGTGAACATAAATTTTATGTTAAAGTGATGATTTCTCTCTTATAAATACATGAAAACAAGTATATTTCTATATATCCATAATCCTTTTTCTCATATTTGCAGTGATTTCATCATTTTTATTCATTTGTCTATCTTGAATTTATGTTTAATTAGTTATAAAATCATTTTAAAGTACAAAATTCATTTTGGTAACTGCCATCTAACTATGAATGCTAGAGTATTTCAAAATTAGCAAAGAAAATAGTGGCAGTAATATTTCCAAAAATCTGATATCATCAAATTAACTCTATAACTGTAAAAGAAGAAGAAGAAGAAGAAGAAGAAGAAGAAGAAGAAGAAGAAGAAGAAGAAGAAGAAGAAGAAGAAGAAGAAGAAGAGAAGAAGACGTCACATTTAAAATTGAAGAAAAAGAAGTGAGGCATGATGACTCACACCTGTAACTCAGCACTTGGGCAGCTGAAACAGAAAAGTTCAGACGTTCTCAAATAGCCTGTGATATAGGGTGAGAGTCTGTCTTTTAATAAAAGACAAACCAAAAGAAATTTATATCAAAGTAATTCCAATTACCAAATGTTTACTTTATGCAGCAAACATAACTTTGTAACCAATTAAATACAGTATTAAAAGCAGAAGTACAAGTGTAATAGAATTCAGGCACATGGCTTCTACTCCATTGTCTCCTGCAAACTGAAAGTGAAGTGTATCAAATGAGATTAAGAAAAAAAAAGAATCCTGAGGTTGTTATCGTGTCACTACCTATCTATCTAGATTTACCCTAAAGCCATTGTTTTAGGTGAATGGAGAAGGAGACAACATCACTGGCATCTTGGTAAGACCTCCTCTCTGATTTTCTCTTCTGCCCTTAAATGATTGCATGCCAGCCTGTAGTCTCAAGTCAACTCTCATTGATGATGCTGTAAATTAGTTCTATGTCAAAATTCTCTTTGTGATTTATACTGATTGTGATCAAAATCTATTCACTATCGCATTTGAAATCTGAGTTTATCAGTTTCAATGTATCCAAAATTAAACATAGTTTCTTTCTCCAAAACTCTACTTTAATGCCCTATATACAGACATTTTCTCTGTTCATTTTTTTCTACTTCCATTGTGAGTAGTTCAATCTAATGGCTGCTGTCAACTTCATTCTCCTCAACTGCCTTCCAAATAATCTCCCAGAATTCATTCTTGCTACTGACCTATCCATTCTTTATCCAGCTCTTAGAAACAAAACTTCTGTGACTAATAAGCATTTTTGTGTACAGGTACTTGTCAACTATAAATTTATACTACTTTCAATTTCAAAGATAAATGACAAGAAAAACTCCATCTGTGGTATTGATAGAATGTTTAACATTGATTCTGTCAGTGGTTGGCCTGCATTGTTGTAGGAGCCCACTTGTTTGTTCCTGGTTGCCCAGACTTAAAATAACCACACAGAAACTGTATTAGTTAAATTACTGCTTGTGCTATTAGCTTCAGGTCTTATTAACTAATTCTCACATCTTAATTTAACCCATTTCTATTAAGCTGTGTATTGCCACGTGGCTGTGGCTTACTGGCAAGGTTCCGGCATACTTGTTCCCAGCAGCTATATGGCATCTAACTGATTCTGCCTTCCTTTCCCCAGCACTCAGTTTAGTTTTCCCTACCTAGTGAAGTTCTGCCTTGCTATAGGCCAGAGCAGCTTTTTTTTATTCATTAACCAATAAAAACAACACATGGACAGAAGGACCTTCCACACCACTACATGCTTAAGCTCAGTGTAGTATTATGAATATAATTAAGAAATGAAAGAAATAAGAAGATTTAAAGAAGTGGAAGAACAAGATAAAGACAATCATTTTAAGAATATGAAAGAGAAATGATAAAGTCATTAAATAATGAATTTCTTAGAATGCAAGGTAAAAGAAAATATTTTATGCTAACATATTATATCCCAGTTAGATAAAAACCAGTAATAAGGGAAATGTCACTTTTTTGGTAGTCAAAAATTTTATATTAGATCTGTGGTTCATGGGCCATTCTTCACCTAAAATGTTCACCTAAAAACAGGAGAGAAGGCATTAACTTCATTTATGGGTATGCATTGCTCTTTGAACTTTACTCAGGACTGATGAATGTAAGATGTCAAACAAGGATTCACTAAGTAACTGAGTGTTGTTAGCAAGTGTCTGAAGGGGAACTCAGCCACTTGTCCTTTTAACAAATTTAGAAATTTGAAGTAATATAATTATTGTCAGTCTAATTAAGTATTTAATAATCATGCTTATTTTTCAGATTTTTGCATAAAAATCAGTTTTGAGCTCTTTAATGAAGGAAGAAGAAACCTAGACACAGCATCAAAAATATGTTGAACTAAAATAAGGAAATTAGAGCTATAATTTTTACACTTGAAAATTTCAGCTTCTCTGGATTTGTACTTAAAAGTCCAATCTTTAAGGTTAAATGTGTTCAAAACACATGTGTATATCGTATCTTCATATTCAGCAGGGTAAATTTGATCAGCTAATATCTTGAAAAGTTGCTTTCTTTAGCTAAAAAAAATTAAATCAATGCTATAAATTTTCTTACGACTTGAGTGAATTACTACATAAGAACACCTTTTAAGACATACAGTCTAGGTTGCTGAAGAAAAATTTCAGGGTTTGTGTGGGATAACTCCTTATGCTCCAGACTCTCCCAAAATATAGATATTTGCCATTCCGCTTAGTTGCCTGCCAGGAATAGTAAATTATACTTTATTGCTGAAGACATTGAACATCTTTGTTTCAAAAGAAAATGAAATCAAGCTGAAACTTACCCAGGACTTTTCAACCCTGATGGGTACTTTGACTGGTACAGGGTGCTATACCTAGTGCTGGGATAAAAAGGGTATTAAGGTCTTACAAGACCCACCCATCAAGGAAGATTGTGAAATAATGGCACAACCATTAGGAATACAAACAGCCACTTTCTCGTCAGATTTCAAACCCAGCTAAATTCATGCCTAGTGGAGTAAAGTCAGTCAAAACTACATAGCTGAGGAAGATTTTATTTTTTTTGTAGTTTTATTTTATTGAAAATAGAGTTTTTAGCCTAACATATTCAGATTATAGTTTCTCCTTCTCCAAATCTTCCCAGATCCTCCCCACCTTCCCTCTTATGTCACCATTTCTCTCTCTTCTTAGAATACAAACAGTAATGTAAAGAATGTTAATAAAATAAAATAAGCTAAAACAAAAACAAACAAACTGAAATATGAAAAATAGACAAACAAATAAAAACATATAGATTAAGAGACACATATGGACCAGTCAGTGGTGGCTCATGCCTTTCACCCTAGCACTTCAGAGGCAGAGGCAAGCAGATCTCTATGAGTTCGAGGTCAGCCTGGTCTACAAGTTCTAGTTCCAGGACAGCTAAGGTTGTTATACAGAGAAACCATATCTTGAAAAACACACCAGAAAAAAAGACATTCCATGAGTACACAAAACCAGAAACCATAGTATATGTGCAAAGACTTGTAAAGGAGAAAAAAATCTAGCTCAGTTTGGATTGTGAACATATTTGCTTGGGATTCTTCCAATTGTTAATGTAGGACACCTCAGCTGAGAGTGGGTGGACTCACACTCTAGGCTCACAGTTCTCAAATCTTTGTGTTATGACCCCCTTGAGGGCTAAACAACCCTTTCACAGGGACTGCCTAAGACCATCAGAAAAATAAATATTTAAATTATGATTCATAATAGTAGCTAAATTACAGTTATGAAGCAACAATGAAAATAATTTCATATTTAGGATCACTACAACATAAAAAACTGTATTAAATGAGTACGACATTAGAAAGATTGAGAACTACTGCTCTAGACTTAGTCCTGAACAAGCAAGTAAGTGAGGTTGTGTATTCTTTCCTTGCTTTTTACAATTAATGTTTATGTAATGTTACTGTACTGAAGTTTGTACCTTGACTTTACCATAATAATCAGTTGTAATTGTTCAATTATTTATATAACTATTCAATTACTGTAATTAAAAGCGAGACTAATTCCTTCTTTTCAAAGTTTCCTTTTTGCCAGGGTCTTTTATCACGGCATCAGAAATGAAACTAGGACAGGAGCTAATCAATAATAGTGAGTTCAACCCAGAGCAGCATAGGTGATACAAAGATATGTAGATTATAGATACATAGAAACACAGATAATAGATAGATATAAATGAATAAATAAATAAATAATTGCTTTTGCTTTCAAAGATACAGTTAAAATTTTTCTGGAGATCTGGTGACATGACTTGGTGGGTAAAAAACACTTATCGCTCAGGCCTGATGAGTAGTATGTCATCCCCAGAATTTACAGTGGAAGGAAAGAATTAAATCCGAAGAACTTTCTTACCTGAAAATGCCTGCCATTGCATGTTCATGCATACATACATACAAAAAATAATAATTTTTAATCTGCTTGTCATGGTGGTGTACTCCTGCAATCTCAGATGAGGAGGTAGAATTGTTACAAATTTGAGAACAATCTAGGCCATTATCAAACAATAAGATATCCAGAGTAAGGCCTTGTCAAGATAACAGGTAAAAATAAAAAAATGCATAAAACAAAATTTAAAATACATACCACACAAATGGAAGAAAATCTTCATAAATATATGAAAACAATGCATTTATAAAATATGAATATTTGCATCACTCACTTCTATATTCATGTCAATGTTTACTTAAAGTCATTAATACACAGATATTTATTGATACACAGATATTTATTGATACATTCATTATTTTTCAAATATTTATTGTTAATATAAATACAATCAAGGGTTGTGTGATAACATTTGAATCAATGACATAGTATACATGGTATGCCAGGTATGCTTGTATGTAATAGACTATGCCTTCTAGGTTTGTATAATTATACCATACAATGGACACACTATTTGAAATCATCTAACAATGCATTTCAGAGGAATTATCCTTCTCACTGAGTCACTCATAAATGTATATATGAATTGTATAAAAATAGTTTTACATATATGTTCACATATATAAAACAATGCAACAAGAGTTACAATATATGTTATGTACAAATAGTATATGCTGTAGTTTAATGTTTAAAGTTATTCACTAAGGTTCTACCTTTTATAAGCACAGTATTAGACATTGTCTTAGAATTAAGAGAGCCTTGGATCCTGTCCACATAATGCATATACTTTATTTATTTTCTATTGCATATTTTCCTTATATATAATACTTATATTTTGAACTCATTATACAATTACTGGATTTAAAAGACCTTCATATGACACTATACATTTTAGGTTTCAGAATTTTTCTATAAAGAATATACTTTCTTTTGGCAAATTATAACATCCCATACACAGAGTATGACTTCTCAATTATTATTATTAATAAAAATTTGTTTGGATCATTTTGTAGGAATTACCTATGACTGCTTTCCCACTATAGTAGTAGAGTTGAATAAGTGAAAAGACAAGTGATCCATAAAACTAAAATATTGTATTATATCTGACTTTTCTCTAGAACACAGGAAAACCCTGTTCTAGATTACTTTGGAAAGAAAGAAATGAATATTCTCCCTTGTAATCAGATATTCCTGTTTGATCATTATTGCATTCTACAAAGTTTGACTGTAATAAAAGAAGTCAACTAAAGTGATTAACTTATCATCTTACTATTTTAGACATAAGAAACAGGATGATATGGTACAATAATACCCATTAATATCATTAATACAAACGTCAAACTAACAAGTAGCAAACATGTTGCTACCTCAAAATCATTACTTTAAGATTGATATTAAAATAAAACTCAAACTTTCTTGTGGACATTTAAATTTGGAAGCTTTTGTGTCAGTTTTCTAAGTTAATATTTCTCTTCATAGTTTTCTATACTCTTAGTAGCAAATATTTTATCAGGTTCTGAAGTAAAAGTGGTATTATAAACAGGATTAGTGGGTGACATACTTTTTAAAATATAATGATCTGCTTATTGCCATTAAGACAAGGAAATTACTGTTGCAGACAACCATTGCTTGCAAGTCTAATTGCAGACATTCTGAATTATCTGTTTACAAAAATTAACTTTAAGATATTTATAGACTACTTTGAGATACACAAATTACAGACAGATAGCTTTTTCTTTCCTAGGGAACTAATCAATTGTAGATAAATACATCTTGATCAACAATTCAAAATAAAAATAAGAGTTTGCTACATTAACTTTGAAGACAAGCATGTCTCATTCTTAATGTTTGTTTCATAACAGTTCGGACATATGTCTGGCAGAACTTCTCTCAGCATGCAACTGTAGAAGAAGTACTTGCTGACTTTCATGAATAAATGATTTAATTAGTGAATTAAGAAATACACAAGTAACTAGGAATAAAATATATAAAATCAAAAACTGGGAGATTTATAAAAATAACTGCTTTGAAACACTTTTGTTTTTTATTTATTTTATTAAAAATTTCTGCCTCCTCCCCACCTCCCATTTCCCTCCCCGTCCCCCCATTCCCCTCCCATTCCCTCTCCAGTCCAAAGAGCAGTCAGGATTCCCTGCCCTGTGGAAAGTCCAAGGTCCTCCCCACTCCATCCAGGTCTAGGAAGGTGAGCATCCAAACTGGCTAGGCTCCCACAAAGCCAGTACATGCAGTAGGATCAAAACCCAGTGCCATTGTCCTTGGCTTCTCATCAGCCCTCATTTTTCGCCATGTTCAGAGAGTCCGGTTTTATCCCATGCTTTTTCATGCCCAGTCCAGCTGGCCTTGGTGAGCTCTCAATAGATCAGCCCCACTGTCTCAGTGAGTGAGTGCACCCCTCGCAGTCCTGACTTCCTTGCTCATGTTCTCCCTCCTTCTGCTCCTCATTTGGACCTTGGGAGCTCAGTTCAGTGCTCCAATGTGAGTCTCTGTCTCTATCTCCATCCATGGCCAGATGAAGGTTCTATGGTGATATGCAAGATATTCATCAGTATGGCTATAGGATAGGGCCATTTCAGGCTCCCTCACCTCAGCTGCCCAAGGAACTAGCTGGGGACATCTCCATGGACACCTGGGAACCCCTCTAGAGTCAAGTCTCTTGCCAACCCTAAAATGGCTCCCTTAATTAAGATATATACTTCCCTGCTCTCATATCCACCCTTCCTCCATCCCAACCATCCCATTCCCCCATGCTCTCCCCATTCTCCCCTTCTCACTTTTCTCTCCCCATCTCCCCTTACCCCCATTCCACTCCTACCCCCAAGTTCCCAATTTAAGATTGACGAACACTTTTGTATTTTAAATTTTTGCTATTAGTATATGAACATCTTCATGAGTAGTGGCATACCTGTCATGCCATGACCTATATAATACTCTGCCTTTGTTGATAAAGCATGTAGTAACTATCTTTTACTAGACATTATTTAAAATACAAAAACTGTATGCCTGCAGGCTATGTACAGCTTGACCAGTTAGAGCATTTCATTTCTTTAGCAGTTGCAGTTTATATGACTTTGGGGAGTTGCTATGTGAAGCTCCTAAGTTTCAGAAGTTCTATATACCCTGTATGGTTCATTTAAATCTTAAGTCTTATCAGCCTCCCTCCCTTCTCCAGGAGGGAAGTTTTGATTGGAGGAAATGACTACACAATTATTTTAAGATTAAAGCCTACCATAATATCTAACATCTAACTTTGTATCACATAATAGTCATTAATTTTTAATAAATTAAAGAATCTAATCTAGGATGAAGTGTCTTGGTATAGAGAGAGTGACATGGTGAGGGAAGGTTACCTCCATGCTGCATCTTAGTAAGGGTGAGCCTTTCCCTAAGTATAAGAAAAGGAGACATGTTTTAATAAAAAAAGGTATACGAACACAAAAATAGGACTGGAAAAATTATTCACCACATATCTTTAGCATCTCTAAAGTACAAACTATTGAAGAAATGGAAAATGGACAGATGCTTTCAATTAATGTTGCTAGTCTGGAATGGATTATTAGTACATGCAATCAAAGTGAATGTGGATGTAAGGGTAGACTCTAATCCACTTGACTTTCAAAAGAAAGAAATTGTCACACAAAATATGTAAGAAGGGTGCCATGTGACAAAGGAAAGGCACCTAAGAAGATAGCAATAAGTCGGCAAGGGCATATATTTAAATGTCACTTTTGGCAGTCAATAAAAACCTTGAATCACCACCAAGTAACAAAATCAAAATATGTAAAAAGAAAAAGGGATGCTGTGGGTTAGAATGGTCTATGACCCTGCTCACATTTTGACTATATCCTTTAGCCTCCAGAGCTTCACAGGAAGCAATTTCTGATATTTTAGCAGCCATGATCATGATACTTTGGTGTGGAAACCATAAACTCTAATATACCTCTTATCATATTAGAGAATGAACAGCCACATATTATCTGTGAACAGCCACAGCAGTACCATTCTCAGATCATTTATTCTATATGAATTCATGATAGTTGGGTGGCCCTCTATTATATCAATATGCCTTCTACTCACTTTCTCAGATTGTTTCTTTTCTTTACTCTTAACTTCCATGAGTAAAAAAAAAATAAAACATGAATTCCTGCCTTAGATTTTCTCACTTAGAATCTGTACTAACTAACACAGTTCTTATGATACTGTTTCTACATATTTAAGAAACTGAGAAAGTGTTCTAAAAGAAATGACATGAATTCATCTTTCCATCTATTCAACATTATGGTTGCAAATAAAAAACAGGCATATATATGCCTATAGAAAGGTTATATCTGAGATCCATTTGCCTGAGATACTCACTGTACAGATGTGGTGCTGTCAAATTATTATTTATTGTCACAAGTCTTCCTTTCAATTAGAAAAAGCAAAATGTATTAGGTTTGTGATGACCATCCTGTGTAAAGCCATAATAATTCAGCAAAGATGTTTAAAATGGGAAGTGATGCAATTTGTTAGAGAATATTACATAAGTATGTGTGCTGTCAAGTGACAGAAAGATAGCATAGGTCAAATATTTAATTTTCTTTGTCAGCATTTTCTGAATAGATACTCAAAGAAATCCAGAAATTAAATGATGATACCATCTTCCAGTCAACATAAGACTTACATGGTAACATTCTGACACCTGATGCTATATAACAAGTCATTTCATTTGTATTTGCTAGCTCTTGTAAAAATATTCTTATCTTCTCCCAAGGTGGTCAATGGCCATGGGAGATGACAGCAGATGACAACTAGTATTCAATAGGCTGACATAGCAGCAATTTTCTGATGGGGAGTCCCAGTGGGCATGAACATGGGGTCACTGGCAGTAGATAACTGTTTGTCTCTGTCTGTACTTTCTCTCAGGAGTCAGTCATTTCTACCTTAAAAATAGCTTTGGATGTTTTTGCACTGCTTGTGTATTTATCTAATAAAAATATTCCATCAACTGGGCACATATCTATCTGTGGGTAGTCAGGAAGATGATTTCTCATTATCTGTATCATGTTGGTATATAGTAAACATATTAGGATATGTTTCTTAACTAGATTTATTGTCCCATGAGGATTGCAAAGCACTTAAAAGCCTTCTCTGTTCCTTTTACTCAAACTAACACAAGAAAATAACAAATTTCTACTCAATCTAAGACAAACTGTATACTATTAGCTCATTTTTATCTCAGAACAAGTTCAAAGTAGACTACAAGTTTTTGTAAATGGACCTAGGTATCTAAACAAGGTTTCTAACACAAGCCCAAAAATATGGTGTCAATTCTTTGTTTGCCAAGTGTAACTGATAAAAAATATACTATGTCTCATAGCTTATCTCACTGGGTACTGTGCCACTGCCATCCGTTCACAGTCTTACTACAGAAATCTTGAAATTTTACATTGCCATGGTAAAGTGTTCTGCACTTATTGCTCACCCAAGGGAATGTACTTTTGACAAATGAGAGGTAATTCTTGTATTTTTTTATTATTGCTTCAAGCCTCCTGTAAAAAGTATATTTAGACTATATGAACAGAGAAGAGGGAGAATTGGAACACAGAATTTAAGCAAAAGAGAACAAGAAGTTACAGAGGTAGAATAAGAGCCAGCAGAAGAACAAAAAACATGACTCAGCACATGTGTGAGTTTATTCCAAAACCCCTCAGATAAGAAGTTCCTAAGTTTCCTTCACTAAGCTATAACATCTGACCTAAACAATGGGAGATAGTTTTATGAGCTGGACTCACAAGCTATGGATACAAGACTTCAAAAACCACATGGTACAACAACAGGCTCAGGTAAGAGTATATTCGTTTTACATAAACCAAATATTGGTATAGATGAATCTCCTTGGGATCAGGATAACTTCACGAAAACCCATGAACTGAATTAATTATCTACTATATACACTATTATACATGTGTCCATTGAAAGGAGGAAAATAACAAATAAATCATTCCTCCATGCAGGGCCATATTAGAAGGCCCATATTTATACTTCACACGGTGGTTAGAATTTCAGGTCAGTTTGCACCTGCCACAGAGCAAGTGACCACACTGATGTCATCCTAAACATAGAGTCAGGATATGCTAATGTTGTTGTGCTCCTTCTTTGTAATTTGGAGGATGCCTGGAAAAGAGATGTTTATTCAGCCTACATGACAGAGTTGGCATGACAGAGCTGTCATACAGAGCAGGAAGATAGGAAGACATGACAGAGCAGGCCTAGAGAGGTGTGGACGTGACCTCAGCCATTCACCTGGTTACCTAGGAAACAGAATGCTAATGAATTTCCCCCTTAGTTTAAGCTTTGATTTAAAAGCTGTTTGGAGAATAAACACAGGGAAAAATTTTCAGGATATGAACTCAAAATCTTCCTCCTGATAAAGCCATGTAAATTGTGTCTTTATTCCCATGCCTCTCTGTTGATCCAAGAGATAATTTATGGTTCAAGCTGGTACTGGACCTCAACACCTCCACAATATTTTTGAAATTGTTGTACATATTCCTGGCCAGTTTCTGGATTAAGGCCCAGTTCTACCCCCTGTGAATAGCATATACTCTGCTCTTGATTTGGACTTTTGAGGAACTTTTTATATTTTAATAGGAAATGCCCTACATCTGCAACTCTCTCATTTTCTTATTCAGCATTTTATCCATAGAAAATTGGTGAGTCAATGACCTATTTCCATTGTGTACTCAGTCTACAGTCAACCTAGGTAGTGCAATACCTTCCAAACCAGTCTGGATTGACCTGCACCAGGGCCATGTACACAACTCTTTTTAGTGAAGGTGTTTTCCAACTTAGATCTTTTATACAACTTGGAAAGTGTTTTTTTGTTTGTTTGTTTATTTTCTTTTTCAGAAGACTCAGTGTTTAGCAAAGCTGTAAGATAAGCATTCTTTGTTAAAGTTATTTTGTATAATTATTTTTATAATTTCGTCACCTTTTCCATAAACTTTATATTCTTAAAAACTTCTTAGATTTGATTTATATTTTAATGCCATATCTTTTTTTTTAATTTTTTTTTACTGAAAAAAATTCCCACCTCCTCCCAGCCTCCCATTTCCCTCCCCCTCCCCCCACTCCTCTCCCCCTTCCTCTCCAGTCCAAAGAACAGTCAGGGTTCCCTGCCCTGTGGGAAGTCCAAGGTTCTCCCCACTCCATAAAGGTCCAGGAAGGTGAGCATCCAGACAGGCTAAGCTCCCACAAAGCCAGTTCATGCAGGAGGATCAAAACCCAGTGCCATTGTCCTTAACTTCTCATCAGCCCTCGTTGTCTGCCATGTTCAGAGAGTCCGGTTTTATCCTATGCTTTTTCATGCCCAGTCCAGCTGGCCTTGGTGAGCTCTCAATAGATCAGCCCCACTGTCTCAGTGGGTGGGTGCAACCCTTGCGGTCCTGACTTCCTTGCTCATGTTCTCCCTCCTTCTGCTCCTCATTTGGACCTTGGGAGCTCAGTCCAGTGCTCCAATGTGGGTCTCTGTCTCTATCTCCATCCAGTGCCAGATGAATGTTCTATGGTGATATGCAAGATATTCATCAGTATGGCTATAGGATAGGGCCATTTCAGGTTCCCTCTTCTCAGCTGCCCAAGAAACTAACTGGGGACATCTCCCTGGATACCTGGGAGCCCCTCTAGGGTCAAGCCTCTTGCCAACCCTAAGATGGCTCCCTTAATTAAGATATATACTTCCCTGCTCCCATATCCACCCTTTCTTTATACCAACCATCCCATTCCCTCAAGTTCCCCCCATCCTCCCCTTCTCACTTTTCTCTCCCCATCTCCCCTAACCCCCATCCCACCCCACCCCCAAGATCCCAATTTTTGCCTGGCAATCTTGTCTACTTCCAATATCCAGGAGGGTAACTATATGTTTTTCTTTCGGTTTACCTTCTTATTTAGCTTCTCTAGGATCACAAATTATAGGCTCAATGTCCTTTATTTATGGCTAGAAACCAATTATGAGTGAATACATCCCATGTTCATCTTTTTGGGTCTGGGTTACCTCACTCAGGATAGTGTTTTCTAAGTGTGGAATATATACATATTAGAGTACTACTCAGTGGTAAAAAAAAAAAAACAATGACATCTTGAATTTTGCATGTTAATGCCATATCTTATATTGGAAATTATTACTAACTATAGAAAAAAAGAGTTGTTATTCTTCTAAAGTTTTCTTGAATCTGAAGAGTAGATTCTCTTTCCCTTTTTCTTTTTTTGGTTGCCAGAAAAGAGTAGTTTAAATTATTTCCCTGCACTGTTCTTAATGAGCCAATTAGTTGTATACTTTATGCTTTCACATTTTCCTAAGTTACAACATGAAAAAACTTTATGTAACTAATACATACATCTGATTCTGCTGAGGAACAATCTTTGTAC
The DNA here is from genome assembly GCF_000317375.1 of Microtus ochrogaster. Taxonomy (NCBI): domain Eukaryota; kingdom Metazoa; phylum Chordata; class Mammalia; order Rodentia; family Cricetidae; genus Microtus; species Microtus ochrogaster. The sequence continues at coordinate 13,704,731 of NC_022021.1, forward strand.
ACTATAAATATGCATTGCTCTCATTGTTAATAAAAAGCTGATTACATGATATTGGGCAGGAAGAGATTGGGTGAGACAGCCTGATACAGGAAGAATGCCAAGAAGAGTACGCGCAGAGTCAGAGCAGTTGCCAAACAAACATGGAAGGAGTGAGTCAGACACACAACATGCACCAGAGGAAAAAGCCACAGCCTCAGGGAAGTACATAGACTAATAGATATGGGTTAAATTGTAAGAGCTAGTTAGGAATAATCCTGAGCTTCAACTGGGCATTTATAATTAATATTAAGCCTTGGTGTGGTTATTTTGGAGCAGGCAATCAGGACAGGAAAACCCTACCTGCATCCACTACCTCCTTCTTGGCACGGTCACTGTGTTGGTCCACTGTTTGATCTCTAGCTGTGGGTACAATCTCACTTTCTGTTAATACATTCTGTTCCTATTAGTTATTGATGTACAAAGGCTACTACAAATTTAATGGTTTTAGCAACTCTTTTGTTATGTACATGGGAATTTGTCTAGAATAAATTCAATTAGGAAATCGATGAAAACTCTGATCTTCCAAATTTTATTCATGTGTTTGCACCATATGACTGGGTGTCATTATCAGAAAGAGACTACCTAGCAGCTGGATCAGTGATTTCACAGGTTTGTCAATCCCCTTGGTGTAGTTTGAATCATTGCTCCTGTGTTATTATCCTTAAAGACAGAACTTAAGAATCAGAAAAGATATTGAAACATGAGTTGCTAACAGGAGAACATGGTTCTCTTACAAAGTTCTACCGCCTTACTCTGCTTCACTTTCCGCTTCATTTTTTCCAATGACTTTATAGTTCAAAGCTATGCAGAATAGTAATTAAAATCCAATAAAAACACCCATAATTCTTTATGATTTCTGGTACCATTTATGCATAAGTATGCAAGAATATTTACTAACATAACCGATGAGGCAGTTTTAATTTGGTAGTAAAAAAAAGATGCAATACTAAAAATTATTGAACATTTTCTTTTTCCCATTTACATTTTTATTAGTTCTGATATGTTATGTGTACTGTGTATAAAACAAAAGTTTTTATTCAAATGATTAAAAATTATTGGCATTCATTTGGAAAACTTCAGAATTAAGGTAATTAAGTGTTGAACACTTTCCAAAGCATTCTCTTCTACCCTCTGGCTGCAGAAGTACAGAGTCAAAAGCATTGCAATTAGCACTCAGATCACACTGTACTGCCACATACACACACCTTTAGTCAGCAAAAGAACGTGTCCTCTTAAAATGTACAGCTTAGTAGGAAATTCCCTGAGTCACTTCATAATTTAATTATACAGTCCATTCACTTTTTAATTTAAAAAGATAGGCATATATTTAAAAGAAAACATAATATATAATAAAACATCATGATTCATTATTTCTGGTTCTGTAGTGAAATGTACCTAATTTTTGAGTACACAAAAGATACTGAAAATATTACTAATAAATATGTAGATGGTGTAAATATCATCTTTCTGTATTGTTTTTTTAAAAATATTTATTTATTTAGTATACAATATATGCCTACAAGCCAGAAGAGGGCACCCGACCTCATTATAGATGGTTGTGAGCCACCATGTGGTTGCTGGGAATTGAGCTCAGGACCTTTGGAATAGCAGGCAATGCTCTTAACCACTGAGCCATCTCTCCAGCCCATCTTTCTGTATTGTTAACTGAAAATCAATTAAGTTAGAATCTGTTACTTTAATATTTAAGCAATTTGTTATTCACAGAGTATGCACCGCTGGAAGCTTTTAAATATGCAGAAGACAACATTCTCTCATTTGAAAATAACTGGTTACTAATCAATATTTAAAATACATCTCATTCAAGAAAAAATAACTTTTTGTACGATTAAGCTTGGAGATATTTGTATTTAGTTTTGTTGACTATTTTATTTTTTTTTTATTCTATTCTTAATTTTTTTTTATTAAGAAAAAAAAAATTTCCGCCTCCTCCCAGCCTCCCACTCCTCCCCCTCTCCCCCCACTCCTCTCCCCCTCCCTCTCGAGTCTGAAGAGCAGTCAGGGTTCCCTGCCCTGTGGAAAGTCCGAAGTCCTCCCCCCTCCATCCTGGTCTAGGAAGGTGAACATCCAAACTGGCTAGGCCCCCACAAAGCCAGAGCTAGAAGTAGGATCAAAACCCAGTGCCATTGTCCTTGGCTTCTCAGCAGCCCTCATTGTCCGTCATATTCAGAGAGTCCGGGTTTATCCCCTGCTTTTCGAGTCACAATTCAGCTGGCATTGGTGAGCTCCCAATAGATCAGTCCCACTGTCTCCGTGGGTGGTTGCACCCCTCTTGGTCCTGACTTCCTTGCTCATCTTCTCCCTCCTTCTGTTCCTCATTGGGACTTTGGGAGCTCAGTCCAGTGTTCCAGTGTGGGTCCATCGCCAGATGAAGGTTCTATGGTGATATGCAAAATATTCATCAGTAAGACTATAGGATAGGATCATTTCAGGTTCCCTATCTTCAGCTGCCCCAGGAACTAACTGGGGACCTCTCCTTAGGCACCTGGAAGCCCCTCTAGGTCCAAGTCTCTTCCCAACCCTACGATGGCTCCCTTAATTAAGATATGTGCTTCCCTGCTCCCCTATCCTACCTTCCTGTATCCCAATCATCCCGTTGCCCCAAGTTCTCCCCATCCAACCCTTCTCACTTTTCTCCCCATCTCCCCTTACCCCCCTCCCACCCCACTCTTAAGATCCCGATTTTTTGCCTGGCAATCTTGTCTACTTCCCCTACCCAGGAGGATAGCTATATGTTTTTCTTTGGGTTCACCTTCTTATTTAGCTTCTTTAGGATATCAAAATAAAGACTCACTGACCTTTATTTGTGGCTAGAAACCAACTATGAGTGAGTACATCCCATGTTCATCTTTTTGGGTCTGGGTTACCTCACTCAGGATAGTATTTTCTATTTCCATCCATTTGCATGCAAAATTTGAGAAGTCATTGTTTTTTACTGCTGAGTAGTACTCTAATGTGTATATATTCCACACTTTCTTCATCCATTCTTCCATTGAAGGACATCTAGGTTGTTTCCAAGTTCTGGCTATTACAAATAATGCTGCTATGAACATAGTTGAACAAATGCCCCTGTCATATGATCGGGCATCTCTTGGGTATACTCCCAAGAGTGGTATTGCTGGGTCCAGGGGTAGGTTGATCCCGAATTTCCTGAGAAACCGAAACACTGCTTTCCAAAGTGGTTGCACAAGTTTGCATTCCCACCAGCAATGGATGAGGGAACCCTTTCCTCCACAACCTCTCCAGCAGAGGCTATCATTAGTATTTTTGATTTTAGCCATTCTGACAGGTGTAAGATGATATCTCAAAGTTGTTTTGATTTGCATTTCCCTGATCGCTAAGGAGGTTGAGCATGATCTTAAGTGTCTTTTGGCCATTTGAACTTCTTCTGTTGAGAATTCTCTGTTCAGTTCAGTGCCCCATTTTTTAATTGGGTTAATTAGCATTTTAAAGTCTAGTTTCTTGAGTTCTTTATATATTTTGGAGATCAGACCTTTGTCCATTGTTGACTATTTTAAATAGTGAGTTCTTGAAATGTACTATGTGAATATATCGATGGCCAGAGGAAAGTAAAATGGATCCTTAAGATTGGTGCCAAAATCTGCTCTTCAACTGGACCTTGGGAGAAGATGAGCAAGGAACTGCGAGGGCTTGGTTCACCCACTGAGAAAGTGTGCCTCTTCTAATGGGAGCTCACCAAATCCAGCTGGACCGGGACTGAGTGAACATGCTATCAAACCTCTCTGAATGTGGCTGACAATGGGGGCTGACTGGGGACTTGTTTCTACTGCATGTACTGGCTTTTTGGGACCCTAGTCTATTTGGATGCAAAGCTTCCTAGGCCTGGATGTAGGGGGGAGGGCCTTGGACTTCCCACAGGGCAGGGATCCCTGCCCTCTCTTAAGAAGAGAGGAGGGTAAGTGGGGGAGGAGGAGGGGAATGGGAGGAGGGAAGGAAGTGTAAATTTTTGAATGGAACAATAAATAAATTTAAAACAAAAAAGATTGGTGCCAAAATCTATATTGTTGTTTCAGTTATCTGTGTATCACATACAAGGTAACTATTTCACCTAAGACTTACATTTCACTTTTGTCATGTTTTTATCTTAGCACATCATTTTAGTCATTGCTTAGTCTTCATGCATAAAAAAACTAACACTTAGTGCTCCACATAGATACATTAAATTTCTCTTTGAATTACATTTTTACAGTGGTTTGTTTGGAAGGAATGGGAATAGTTCAATGTAGCCATGTTTGCTTTTATTTTCAAGTTCAGTATACCTTTTTATTTACTACAAAGAAACTGAAAAGTCTTTCAGAATTACTATAGAATATGGAATTTAAATGTTTAATACACATGTAAATCTAAAACATGGAGTAAAAATTATATAGTTGTACTAATGCCAAGGAAAGAAACCTAGTGCATAAAATTCTCCAAAACTTTTTAACACCTGCAAAGTATAGAATGACTGCTAAACTTTATCCTAAACAATGATTGTCTCCTAGTTCAGTAAAATGGCATTGAAAGAAACCTTGTCCTTTTCATATTTTCTGAAATTATCTGTAACTACTTCAGCTCTTTTGCTTAGGCATTTAATTACTACTAACCTGGGAATTTTTTAGAGAACATTAGGACTCCAATAAAATGACAATGATTTATACCTTTATGCATTCATTTTCAATCTCATACAAGTGTACTCCCCACTTCTCCCCAAGCAGAAAAGTGCGTGTCTTGAAACCTTGGTGTATGATATACAGAGAAGGGTCAGGTTAGTATGTACCAGCATAGAGCTAAAAGCTGAAAGAATCAATGCATTATTTTCTTACAGTTTTATTTAAACAGATATTGCTTTCATACACCACAGGGTATGATCCTGATAATAGACTATAGAAAATCAAGCCTCTAAAATTCCTCAGTTTCTTACAGCAATTCAGGAAGTGGATTTTATTTTCATCCTTCCACTAAGGAAAGAAAATTTAGTCAGCAAATATGAGTGTCCTCAGATTAACATGTAAAACTCACCACCATTGGATGAAGCTTGGGATGTAGTTCAGTTGATAATGCCTAGCATTGAGGAATCTTGACCCATAGTACTGAATAAACCATGCTTATAGAAAACACTCATAATCCAAGTACTCAGTAGGTAGAGATAAGAAAATCAGAAATGCAAGGTCATCCTTCGTTATAAAATGAGTCTGAGGCCCACTTGTTACTTTAAGTCTTGTCTCAAAATTCAAAAGACAAGGCTATCTTCAACTTCCACTTCTATCAAGTTCAGTGTAGCTGGCTTTACTGCAGTGGGGCCCCGTTACAGGGGTCAACACCCACACAACTCATTGAACATGGAGAAGCCTAGTTGGTATCTATATGAAGCCCTCACCTTTAATTTCTAGTGTTTTGGATAGGAAGATACTCTGCAGGCTACCAAAGGAAAAATGTAAACACCAACCGACCCAGCAGCAAAATCTTTAACCTACAATCTGCCCTCCCTTCAAGGTATGCTGGAGCAATGCTAGCACACAGCATGTGGGAGGAAGCCAACCAATGTCTGATTTTACTTAAAACCCACTCCATGAGATTGAACCCAAGGACACTGCTTAGGTGACCAAGATCCAGGCAGCAGATAGTCCAGAGACTTAGGGTAAAATCAAATATAACTGGTCAAAAAAGGTATACATAAAATGACTCCTAATGATATTCTATATGGGAACAGATGGGGAGACCCACAACCAGACATTACATGGAGGGGAGTCCTTGAAACACACAGTTCTAAATGGTCTCCATCAATTCCCTGCCCTAAGAGCTCAGAGAACCCTGGAGAACAGAAAGAATATATGACCCAGAGAGGATGGAGGACAGCAAAGAGGGAGGTTCTCTGAATTAACTGAGCAAAGTTCACAAGAATTAACATAGATTGAAGGAACAAACACAGGACCTACACTGGTCTGCACTAGCTCCTCTGTGAATATATTATTGTTTTAAGCTTAGTATTATTATGGAACTCTGAGGTTATGGGTCACTGATTCTTGTAAATGCTCTTAGGGTTCTTTTCCTTCTGTTGTGGATTATGTTTTACCTCACCATATTTTTATTTTGTCCTGTTTGATTGATAACTCCTTGAAGCCTACTCTTCACCATTTTTCATTTTTTAAACTTATATTATTCTTCTCTCATTTATTACATCCTGATTGAAGCTTCCCCTCCCTCTACACCTCCTATTCACTCTCCACACCTCCTCTTCCCTTGTCCCTAAGATAAATTCCTCCTCCATTTCCATTCAATAAATAAATAAATAAATAAATAAATAAATAAATAAATAAAATAATCAGGGCTCAGGGATATCAACTAAACATAGCCTAACAAGATACAATAAGACTGGGTAAAACCCCTCATGTTAAAGCTAGACAAGGCAACCCAGTAGGAGAAAAAGGGTCCCAAGCACAGGCAAAAGAGTCAGAGACACACCCCTATCTCATTATTGGAAGTTCCACAAGAATACCGAGTTACACAAACATATGTATATGTAGGAAACCTAGGTCAGACCCACTCAGCGTTCATGTTTGTCTTGTTGTTTCAGTCTCTGTGAGCCCAGATGGGCCCTGCTTAGTTGATTCTGGGGCTCATTTCTTGTGGTGTTGTTGACATCTCTGGCTCCTACAATTCTCTGTCTTTTTCTTCTGCAGGGTTCCACTGGCTAAGCCTGAAGTTTGGCTGTAGATTTCTGCATCTGTTCCCATCTATTTATATATGATGTCCCTCTGATGACAGTTGAGCTAGGCACCATTCTATGAGTACTATACATATAGTATAATATTTTTAGGAGTCATTTCATTGTCGTGTTTTGTTCTTCCTGAATCTCTGGGTATTTCTGCCTCTGGTATCTGGCCAACCAGGCAAGGTCAGCCATGGGCTCCCTCTCCTAGCATGGGCCTCAAGTTGGACCAGTCATTGATTGGACATTTCCACAAGCTCTGTGCCACCATTGCCCTAGCAAATCTTCAAGGCAAACAGATTGTAGATTGAAGATTTTGTGGCTGGGTTGATGTCTCAGTCCCACTGCTCAGTGCCTTGCCTGGTTATAGAAGATGACTAGTTCAGCCTCTGTATTCCCCATTACTAGAAAACTTCTTCAGGGTCTCTCTCATAGATTTCAGGGAGTTTCCAGCTCTAGGTTTCTATGTCAATCCCAAATGTCCCTCAGATCCAATATTATATCCCAGTACTATCTCACTGGAGCCCTCCCACCCCCTGACTGATCCCTCCTGTTCCCTTCTCTACCTACCTACAGTCCACATGGAAAACTCTATTCTATTTCCCCTCCCTAGGTAAATCCATGTGCCCTCCCCCTTAAATCCTCCTTGTACTTAGCTTCTCTGGGTCTGTGAATTTTAGCATGATGATACTTTACTTAATGTCCATGTATAAGTGAGTACATCCCATGCTTTTCTTTTTGGATCTGCATTCTCTCACTTAAAATGATCTTTTATACTTCATTCTATTTGCCTCCAAATTTCATGATGCTATTGTTTTTAACAGCTGAGTAGTACTTCATTGTGCAAATGTATCACATTTTCCTTATCCATTCTTCTATTGGGGGACATCTAGGTTGTTTCCAGTTTCTGGCTATTCTGAATAAAACTGCAATGAATGTGCTTGAGAAAATGTTCTTGTGGTAGGATGGGATATCCCTTTTGGATAAATGTCCAAGAGAGGTATTGCTGTGTCTTGACGCAGATTGATACCCAATACCACTATATGGATTTCCATAGCAATTGTACAAGTTTACACTCCAACCAGCAGTGGAGTAGTGTTACCCTTACTCCATAACCTCACAGCATTAGCTGTCACTTGTGGTTTTTTTCTCAGCCATTTTAACAGATGAGAAATGGAATTTCAAAGTCATTTTGATTTGCAGTTTCCTAATGGCTAAGGATGTTGGGCATTTCTTTGTTTCTTGACCATCTGAGATTCCTCTGTTTTCATCTGAGTTCCATTTTTAAATGGATTATTTGGTTTGTTGAGGTCGACATCTACTGCCTTGAATTTTTTATATATTTTAGGTATTAGCCCTATGTGACATACGGAGTTGGTGAAGATCTTTTCCCAATCTGCTGCCAATTTTTCTTATTGACAGTGTCCTTTGTCATACTGAAAATTCTCAGTTTCATGAAGTCCCATTTATTGATTCCTGTTCTTAATACCTGTGCCCTTGGTTTTCTGTTCAGAAAGTTGTCTCCTGTGCCAGTGAGTTCAAGGCTATCTGCTAATTTCTTTTCTATCAGATGCAGTGTGCTTGCTTTTATGTTGAGGTCTTTGGTCCACTTGGACTTGAGTATATATGGGCCTACTTGCAATTGTTTACATGCTGACATCCAGTTAGAACATCACCATTTGTTGACTATGTTTTCTTTTTTACATTGTGTATTTTCTTTATCAAAAACCCGGTGTCGATAAATGTGTGAATATGTAGATTTATGTTTGGTCTTTGAATTACACTGATCAGCTTGTCTGGTTTTTATGCCAATACCATGCAGTTTTCATAGCTCTGTGGTATGGCTTTAAAAATTAATAATAGAATGTTTTGAATAAAATTCTGGGGTCTTTAAAAAGGTAGAACAGAAAGTATCAGAGAAAACTCATGTTCTAGGCTGAATTGACCAGCAAATAGCAATGCATACAGAAAGAGGTTGGTCAGAAAATAAGTGTGTGATGAGGATAGGGTTTAATAGAAGTGGGGCTTTCTCTTTTACCAGGCTGAGATGGCAGGAGAAAGATTACTGCTAAAATTCAGAGAAGTTGGGTTAAGTACAGAAAGAATGGTTGCCTGTGAAAGAAAGAAAAAGATGTCTAGTTTATGGGAAAACTTTTTCTATGACATAATTATAATTATCTACTCACCCTGTCATACTTCTTTTATATTTATACTTTCAGACATCTAAATTTCCCATATTACTGTCCAGATATATCTAGTTTTGGAATCCTTAGCCCTTAGCACTTATTTCTGATATTTTCTCCTTTGCTTTTCAAGTTTTTAAAAGTTTTAATGTGGTTTTTACTTTAGATGTTTATAGTTTTCTACAAAATCCCCAGTGTTCAAGTAGAAAAACAAGGAACAGAAAGAAGAGGGAAGGGGAGGATAGGGGAGTGGAGGAGAAACAGGGGAGGGGAGAAGGAGGATAGAGAAAGGGAGTGGAGAATAAGAGTTAAACGGAGCAATACAGGTAAGGAACTGTTACCTGTACATTCCATCCCAAATTGGCTTCCACCCCATATCCCAAATCCTGTAGTTCTCAAGCTTCAATATGGCTACTTTCCTTAGGTAATTACACCTCCAAGAAAGTTCTTAAAGCAAAAATTAAAGACAAATCCCTCTTCAGTTTTAAAATATGTTTCCAAACTTTTGTTTTCAATTTAAAAAACAAAAAAGGTTTTACTTTTCTCTTGTGAGTTATAGCAAAAACAAATGAAACTTTTGTTCTCCTGATGTCCTGTCTGTCTTCTTCCAAAATATATACTCAGGGATGCTTAGATGTGAGTATAAAGTTAATCATCCATTTCTACAGAAAAATCTAAAAGGATGAAGATAAAATAATATTTGATTTGAATTTCTGAAAAATTGGAAAATCTCTGGTAATAAATAGGTTGGGGAAGGAACTGCAATTGAAAAGTAGATTGAATAGCAAAAGTCAACTTTACGATGATAGCTGAGCTATATAAATAAGACTATGCTTTTCTCAACAACACTTCAATTTTATAGCCTGTACATTCTTAGCTAGTGTATAATGGAATAATTCAATGGGAATTGTAAAGATTTAAAACATATAACAAATAATATAGACTTTAATGAGATGGATTTCTATCTTTAATACTCTTCTATGAAATTCCCTGTATGAAGAGAGTCTCTTACAATATTCATTAGTCTGATTTCCTCATTTGATGAGAGGGATATTCGTTTACATCTAAATGTAATATTTTAATTTTATTTTACTTTATTTATGTGCATTTGTGTGCATCTGTGAGTGTGTATCAGATAGATGAGTATACCCCAGGAGGCCAGAAGAGGGTGTTAGACCCTCTGGAGCTGGATTTTCAGGCAACTGTTAGCAGCCCAAAATGTGGGTATTGGGACCTGATCCTGACACTTCTCCAAAAACAGTAAGCAGTTTTAACTACTGAGCCATCTCTCCATATATTCACATCTTTAATTTTGATATTTTAATTACATTTAATGAACTGATTCTTTTAATTCCATTTAAAGAAACAGATTCTTTCAATACTTTCAAGATATATGAGATTAACTAGACAAAGTCAGTGAAAAAATCTAGAAAACTATCAAAGACAGAAAATTGTTATTATTTTTACTCTGTAGATTTTTTCTTAATGATATTTAGGAAATCAGTTTATTCCCATTTAAGTGATGATGGGGCCTTCTGGAGAGGACAGGAACACACACACACACACACACACACACACACACACACACACAAAGTAGAAGAAAAATTTAAATCAAAAGCCGAGAAATTCATGATTGGAGACCCAATAGACAAGGAAAGCAAAGCTGAGAATGTCTTGATACAATAACTATATTTTAAAAGTTTCTTTCCAAGGGCTTAATACAAAACCAAATGATACAAACAGAGTATAGTATGAAGAATACAGGACTACCTTAGCACATAATCTCGGGGTAGGAAAAAAGAGGAAGAGCAGCTTACAAAAGAGGTGGTGTGCAATGATGTATTCTTGGGGGTTCTGTGCTGAGCATAACTGTCACTGCTTCCCTGGTACAATGATAGGCGTTAAAGCTCACTTAGTTAAAAGCTAATTGTCTGTCTCTGATTGAACTGCTTAGGACATGTTTATTGCTTTATTTTTTCTTAAAACACTTACCCTGTAGCCCAATATGGCATGGAGCTTACTATGTAGCTTAGGCTGGCCACAAACAATAATCTTCTTGTATCTGTCTCCAAAATGCTAAGATTAGAAACATAAATCACTTCACCTGGCTGTTCATTATCTTCTAAATGAATAGGTCTTAGACACACATTTATAAAGTAGCCATAATGCACAAACAAGAACCAGGAGGAAGGAGGAACAAGAGACGATACTGACTCTTTGGATGTGTGCTACACCTGTTAGTAAGGGTTGGCACTGTGGTCTATATAATTGATCCCAAAGTAACTGCGTCTAAAACAGAAAGGCAAAACCTCCTACCATTAAATACCTGCTGTTGTAGCAGCACTGTTAAGAAAAAGTGCATACTTTGTTGAGACAGAGTGACCCTCAAGTAAATGATCATAGAGTGATGGGTTTCCAGACAAAACATTGTTCTATGAGGGATTTGAAAATAATGGAAGGCATATTCAGTTGGCATGAGCTGTTAGTGAGGGCAAGTGGGGTTTAATAAGTATTATTACTGGCATCTAGTAAATAGAATCTGGGAACTGAGCTAAATATTCTATAACATAGAGAACATTTTCCTGTGCAAACAATTATCAGGCCCATAGTATTGATAGTTCAGTGTGAACAAACCTGACTTTAAAACTTCATTTATATGATATTAAGTAAGGTTCTTCTCCCCTGAGAGAAGTCAGACACCAGAACTATGGTACTCAGAGGCAATTAATACATAATTCAAAACTATGCTGGTAAAAATAGAACATGGCTTGGATAATTCACATTATATATGCATATCAGATTATCATACGAAAATCCATAAAGACATACAATTAAAATTATAACTAAAATATAGGTAATTTACTGGTCTATCTTAATTATGTCTCTGCTCAGTAAGTGTGTACAATGGTAAAACTCACCATTTTCTATTCCATGTAAGTTAGACTTCATTTAATCTGATCTTATGAACAAATGCATAAGCTCACACACTCAGGGTAGGTATTTGATTAAATTCAAATGAACATCTTATTAAGTCACTATTTTCAGTAAATACTCATTGAGTGTGTTTGTGCTGGATAGTTAGGATATTAGTAACCAAAGATGAGAAGCTCCCTTTCTTCCAAGAGTTTGTATTCTAGTTACATAGGAGGCTTTTATAATTGTGTATGCATTCTGGTGCTTCTGTACCACATGCTGACCTGAAGCATGCTGTAGCACAGGGTGACTTGAACTTCTGTGTCCACTCAGCTAGGGCCGGGCTCTCTGGAGTGCACCACCGTGCTGAAGGCCTGCACTTCTGATGGTTGAAATCAGTGTTTTGAGTTAGCACTCTCTGCCAACTGAAATACAACCTCTAGCCCTTATATTTCTGTTTTAGATCCATAGGACATGTTTGAATAGGAGCCCTGCTGGACAAAGAAAACATTAATAAAAGTGGCATATGTGAAAAGACACAAATAATGGGTTGTCATGGAAATACCATCTAGTTGAATTAGAAAGTATTCTCATTAATCCTTCTGTCAAATATTACCAATAAAGAAAAAAATAGCATTGTTCTCATTGCAGCCCAGGAAGCCCTTCTGTCAGCACTTCAGAAAGCATATCAAGCAAACAAAGGAACCACGGTAAATTTGGACTTGAGGTCTGGTCATTCTCATCTGAGGCTATATAGCAGGGGACTTGCAGTGTGCAACCTCTACCAAATGCACAGAAGCTAGAAAACCAACCAGAAAAATGATGAAGCTTTACAACCTTTGTATTGAGGACTACCAGTTTGCATTGTGTCACTCTAGAAAGAAAATATACGATTGTGTTTCAGGACATGGTGTGTTTAGCCAACACTTTTTGGATTTGATTTCAGATATACAGAAATCCCCTTTTCCTGAGACTCCATGCTTAATAGTGCTAGCATTATATAGGTTTGGGCTAATGAAATCTGGACATGAGCAGTGTGTGCTACCTATATACCTGCCCCGAACTCTTCTGCTTAGCCTCAATTTTCCATGCCTAGCACATTGGTGCTATCCAGAGGACTGAATAGAAAATTCTAGGGAAGTAGAATGTTTTCCGAGAATATGATCCAGACTGTGACATCATCATAAATGCGAACTCTGAGATTTTAATTCTAAGCTACTAAATTTGGAGGTCCTTTGTTCCATCAGCTAAGCTATAATTATCTTGCCTCACCCGGGTCCATAAAACAAAAAGAAAATTTGATAAATAAAGCTGGTGCAATCTTTATGAGAGGAAAATATGTGATTTATTATTTTATTTGCATGCTAATACGGCTCTAGGAAATATCTAAAGTACAAAGCAAAGACAAAGACTATAAAACAAGATAAAAACACATTTAAAATTCATGATAAAAGTAAAGCAAAGATAAACAGATTAAGGAAGAAGGTAGAGTCAAGAGTAAAGTACACAAAATATATCCATCTCCCACTGAGATGGGTCACATGCTTTCTAGGAAGCATCTATACAGGGAAACATGGCAGAGTTTGTTATTCACAGGACCCATAAGGCAAAAGTAAATCAGATACTCAGGCAAAGCCCATTTGTCTTACTTTGAAAGCCAGAGAGATATATTTCCTATGGGTCTTTATAAAAACAACACCATGAAATATATTAAAGCACATCCTTAAAAGAAAAAATACAATAAGCACAACAATGAGTTTTATAAGTCTGTCATTTATAAAAATCCCTTGATACAAGGTGGTAGGAATTTGGTTGAGTACAATTCAGGGACAATGATACAGCTTAAAGTGTTGTTCAAAAAAGTATGTAAAAGAACTGGTAATTAAACCTAATCCGATTTGTGTAATAATTTTGTAATTAGTTAGCATATTTAAAGGATCTCTAGTGAATGCAGTAAAAATTTGCTCCAAGGGCATAAACATTTCCTTCAAGCAAATCCTGTTTTCCTTAATCTTATAATTACAAACTGGAAAAACAAAGTACAAAAGCCATTCTCATATAAATGGGTATATTTTGATGAACTATGACCTTTATACCTCATAGCAGAGTGGCTCCATTTGGGTTCTTGATATTGTCTACACAATACAAATATTGTATCCATTTAATTAAGGTCAAAAGTTCAGAAATTTATTTGCAGAAGTGTTTACTTTCATCATTTGGAAGCAAAAATTTGACTAATCTCTCAAATTCGTCCCCTCTCATCTACAATGTATGCATTAGTTCAATCCCAGGGAATTCTGAAAATACAGGCAGTACCAACCCACATATGTTGTTTTTCTGGTACATATATGTACCTACGGAAAAGTTTAGTGTGTAAATTGGACATATATTTCTTTTGCTTTCATAAAATTTTTTTACAAAATTTGCTTTTAGCTCCATGGTCTCTGCATCTGCTCCGGCCTTGAGATCCTGCCCTGACTTCAGTTGGTGTTGTAGATCTCTGTTGTGAGACTGTAAGCAAAACAAAACCTTTTGTCCCCAAGGTCATGGTGTTTTATCACAGCAATAGAAACTCTAACTAATGCAGTCATTCTGTTTTACATGTAAATAACACAACCAGATAAATAATTAAGAAGCACTTCTACACTTTCTGACTTTGGATAAAAAATAAATGTGGAAGACATCAAACTTTACAATTCTCTTCATCCTTGTTTGCTTTTATAGTTTCCTTCTTTCCTTCTATAGAAAATGTCAGGAGTTGATTATTTATAGACTACCTAATTTTTGAACATTGGCTCTATCTTCTTAGATACAGCTTAGGCAGGAAAGAGACATGCACTAACCAGTGAGGCTTTCATGTGGTGTGAGAAGACATCAGATGAAAAAGTCCTTCTGTCTCTTTGAGTCTTTTATTTAAAACTTAAGCTAGAGACCCATCTCAGTGAGTAATGTGGAGACTTAAAAATCTATGTGTAATGTAAAAGGCACAAAAAGGAATAATCAAAACTTAAGAAAATAGATATTTAGGAAATTATTGGAAGAGTAACTACAATAAGCATTAATATAAAATCATAGGAATAAAAGAGAAACAGAGAGGAGAATTAATAATAGGAACACAAAGAGGGCAGGGACATAGGAATCAAGATGGAGGCATCAAAGTCACTGTATTATGTTGATGAGTAGGTGATATCTATGGGAGACAGACAGATAAGAAGGAAAGAATGAAGGAAGGGAGGGATGGAGGGACTGAGGGACAGAGGGACAGAGGGAAAAAATCAGGCAGGCAGACAGACAAAAGAAGAGACAGGAAAAAAAAGAGGGTGGTGAGATAAAAGATGGGGTCAAAAGTGACAGAAGAATGAATGGAAGAGAAGGAAGAATTCCACCACAGTCATTTAACTGGAGAGTGTGTGGGTTATGAGGCAGAAATTGCAGAAACCAAGCACATTTGAATTCAAGTCACAGACAAAATTCTGAAACCTTGCTAGATATAATGCATGAATGAGCCTGTTTAAGATATTGAATTCTGTGCCCTCACTGTGAAAGAAGGCACATAAAAGTTTAAACTTGGAATAAATAAAAAGGTGCTTGTATGTGAATTTAAAGTGGTGGTATTTATAAAGAAGACATGATTTCTTAACTGTAGATCTGCATCTGTATTTTCATGTCTATGTGCATGTGTGTTCACTACAAAGCAAGTGCATCCTAGCCTCAGTAAACACACCTGATGTCCAGACCTTCATCTCTATGAGTACTTCCTACTTAAAGAAAGAGTGTTTCATCTGTAAAATATTGTTTGGTTCCCAGGACTGGAATAATATAAATTTGATGAGGTTAGGAGCATTTCTAGTTAAGATAAGGAAACACTAAGAAACACAAAATGATAAGAGCATGTAAGTGTTACACAGGTGCCAGTTAGAAGTGGCTGCCATTGACCAAATGCAAAATGATGAAATACTGTACTATTTCAGGGAAGTCAGGAATTATAAACCTATTTATTTATTTATTTACTTTTGGTTTTTTGAGACAGGTTTCTTTGTGTAAACAGTCCTGGCTATCCTAAAACTTCGAGAACTCACTCTTTAAACCAGGCTGGCCTCAAACTCACTATGATTCACCTGCTTTTGTCTCTTGAATGCTGGGATTAAAAGCATGTGCAACCACTGCCCAGTATAAACCATTTTTAAAAGTAGCCATTAAACTACACCAAGAGCAAGTAGATAAATCAAAAACAACAAGAGAAGAAATTCTTTAATTTCTAGTTGATTGTTAAAGAGAAGCTAGTAAATTGGAGGAAGTGTTGGAGATGGAAACTCATTTTACAACCATTATGGCAAGAGCTAATCAAGAATCATCAACGGATGCTACATGTAGGAGAAATTTTCTCTGAGGAATGGGATAGTTCCATGATTTTAAGGTGATTTTTCCGCACTAGAGAAGGAAAGTAAGAAGCCTTGCAATGGGGTATGGGATAACCAAATGATTTAGTTAGAGGAAGAACAGAACTCTAGGGAATAAAATGAGTAAGTCAGTTTGGCAGGTTTCAACTCGCTTTTAGGAGGACCATTCTCCTCCTGAAACACAAGAGGACAGGCATTGTCCATCTTTTGCACATTTTTGCATCTAACTGGAATGACTGTATTGTGGGCAAAGTGGCTTCTAATGAGCCTCCGTTTATTCCAGAAAGGAGATCATGTTGGACTGCACCTACACAAGAAGCTAGATGTGAAGAAACCAAAAAACAACAAGCAAACAAAACACTTCAGTTACATCTTAGTTGTTAAAATAAGGGTTTACCCAGCATGGCTTGAGGCCCATGTTAAATTACCAGCTGTTCACATTATTGGATATATTTATTGACTTGAAAGTCGATCCTTTCTCGTCCTTCAGAGGTCAATGGAGGCATGGTAGAAACAATTTGGGTGATACACTTGTTGTCAGTGATTATGTACCCTTGCTATGTGACCTGCTTTCACAAGGTACAGCTCTACAGCTGGCTCATGAAGCTGGAGAACTGCCACCAGCTTCAGTCAGTTCCAACTGATCTGAAAGATCTACTCAACTCTCTCTCAGTCCAACTGATCTGA
>NC_022021.1:13721782-13734864 GCF_000317375.1 Microtus ochrogaster
CTCTCTCTCTCTCTCTCTCTCTCTCTCTCTCTCTCTCTCTCTCACACACACACACACACACACACACACACACACAGCAGGGGGAAATTAATACATAGCAAATATGAACTAACTTGTATCCCTTTCTCTTAGACTATGAGTTCCTTATCTCACATGTAACTCTCTTGGACCACTGGGAGCAATAAGTTTGAAATCAGAATTTTGATTTTAGCCTTATTTCTGCTATGTAGTATCTGATGAGGACAAAGTCAAGTTAGTTAAATTATTCAGTATCAATTGTTTGCCTCATATATTAAATACAAGTGACTTTAGTGACCTCTGGTATAAAGGATTAAATGAGGATAAAATGATAACCATGTAAAGCCGGTGTTAAAACTGGGATAATGTTGCCTTTTATTAAAGCATGTAAAGACTATACATAGAAACAATCCTACAATAACTCACTGAAAATATCTAATCTGCAATAAGGAATTATTCTAAAAACTTTCTAAAAACTCTGGGCCACTTTCTACTGAATGCATCATTCCTTATCAACTTCCTTCAACTACATAAGGTTAAGTGCCTACTTTGAGGTCGAATACAAAGCAAATTTTAAAAAGTTTTTCCTCTAAAGTCTCATATGGTATAGTAATGAGATAAGACATGATGCATGTCCTTACTGTCATGGAGTCTTATAAATTTAATTTGTGTGAGGTAACAGTTGACTTTGGCAATTTTGAAAGTGGTAGAGAATCTTCTGTGAAAATATCTGAAGACATGAGATGAAATTTGAAGAGTATAACAGGGGTTAAAGAAAGGAACTGAGGAGACTCCCAACCAAAGAGAACCTAGAAAATCCAGTTTGATCGTTAGAGACTCATGTTTCTTTCTTCTCAGACTTTTGCCTCCCAGTGGCACCACTCATCCATTCAGAAACTTTGCAACATATTTGCAAATCTTAATGAACACAGCCTGTCATGTTTTCTCCTTTTAATAATATCAGGTTTTCCTCTTACATATCTGAAATTACAAGCAGGTGTCACAGAGTCCTGATTTTCATATCACAGTGTCAAGTTATATAAATTCAAGACCAAAAGAAACTTGTTAATTTGAATTTTTCAGTTTCAGTTGGAAAGTTTCTTCACTAAACCGTTCATTTTTAAATAAAGTTGAACCTACTTCTTAAAAATGTAACCTAATAAATACTGTTGAGAGAAATAACATTGTATTTTAATTTTTACTTTCACTGTTCTGTATAATGTATTTTAGCCTCCAAAGAGTTCTGTTGGTCAAAAGAATATATTACTCACTTTATATACCCCTCTCAATACTTAAAATACGTGGATTTTATTTTTAAATTTTGACTTCAGAGTGAATCTCATGTCCCTAAGGTTGATTCTTTATTTTATACTAATCAATTCATGAAATGCCACATTTCTCTTACAATGAACTTTAAAGTAAAAATATATCATATTCATTCCAAAGTTTTTCCAAGGAAATGGCATTTTCTGGCCAGTTACTGTGATAGGAATACAGAATGCTAAACTTTCTCTAAAAGAAACACTGCATCAACCCTGATGCAGGGTTCCATATTCTTCACCAACCAACCCAGAGCTTGGTGGCTCGAGTCGGCAATGTGAGCTGTTTTCTGTTTCTGGGTGTGAAAGGCTTCCGTGGGAAATTTTTGTTTAAAGTGCTATGTAAATGTGTGAGTGGGTGAAAGAGTGTGGAGAATCACCTAGGGCCCTGTGCTCATGTCCCTGAGTGTGTGTGGGTGAAGGAACATCAGTGGGTTGGGCAGAAAGGCCTTCCGTCTTCTTTTCACCATTTGTCTCTTGACTTTCTCCATTTCTCCATTCAGACTCATCTTCTTCCTCTCTGCTCCCCACTTCATTAACCTCTTGTGTTTTCTCCATATTATTAGCTTGAACTTCTCAGCACTCAAAGGCTCAGGCCTGATTTCTTGTAAGGGGATGGACTAAGAAAGCATTTCTGAATGGATCTGCAAGCTCCAGAGATACCTGACTGTCCATCTATTGGATTCTGCTGGTTGAGCTCATAATAAAGGTCAAGAAAAGGTTCACTACGCTCTTACTGATCAGTAAGAAATTTGGAAGAATCTATGGTTAGACATTTTATCATATTTTCATATTGTTGGTAAAGGAATGGAACGCAGCCAGATCTATTTTAGCTTTTTCTCTTCCCTTTATAGAGGGAATTTAAAAGAGACTAATTAAGCATAAACTCCATTCTCAAAGTATGCTATTAGGTACTTAACTAATTGGTAGTCTCTAATTAGTAATGAAAAAGAACAATCCAAAATCAATGTAAAAAATAAATTTGTGACTAGTTTGTTTGTTTGGGTGGGTGAGTGGTATGTGTGTTTGTGGTGATATTTATTTAAATAAAAACAAACTTATGAGCATGGGTGTAATGGTAAAAGTAAAAATGCTGAGAATCCCTGGGCGGCTTCAGTGGGCAACGGGCTATGAGACCACACACCTCAGGTCCCTGAGCTGGGGCAGGCAGTGACTCCCAAGAGCAACCAGTCCTAGGAAGAGATGGCACTGTTCCCCAAGTGGCTGCAGCAACCATGAGGAGAGATAAACAGATGGGCATACCATGAAACCATGCCACAAGTCTCCAAAGGCGACTGGTCCCAGGCAGGGGGCCATGTGGCAGGCAAGAGACAGAGACATGGATAAACATGCCATGCAGAGTGAGAGTGGATGTTTATTTAGTGGGTTATGGAGGGGAAAGGGAATATGGAGAGAAAGGGAGAAAGACACACACACAGAGAGAGAAAGAGAGAGAGAGAGAGAGAGAGAGAGAGAGAGAGAGGAGGGGGAGGAGGAGGAAAGGGGAAGTTGGGAGAAACAGAAGCTGCCTCTTGGGAAAGGAAGGGACTCAGGCTGGAAGCTGAAGATCAGCTTGCCTTGGAAGATGGGGAGGGAGTGAACATGGCTTGCCTCTTAAAAGAACAGGACAGATCTTTACAATGGGGAGATGGCATAGTGAGTAATAATACTCGCACAACACCACAGACCTGAGTTCAGATCCTCAGAATCCAAATAAAAGTTGGAAACAGAAGGATGAATGTCAGTAATCTCAGCAAGCAGTAATGGAGAAATGGAAACAGAAAAATCTAAAGGTGCTCAAAGGACAACTGGCATGGCTTATACAGGAGAGAAGAAATACTTTCTCACATCAAGGTCTAAATGCAAGAAATGATCCCAAAGGTTGTTCTCTGACATATACATGTGTTCTGTGGCTGCTGTGGTACTTCTATGGCACACACATACACAGAGGCAATAGCACACACATACAGATAAGCACACACACACACATATATAGATAGATAGATACATAGATAGATAGATAGATAGATAGATAGATAGATAGATAGATAGATAGAGAGGCAGACATGCATAAAAAGAAAAGAAGGAAGGAAAAAGAAAGAAAAAAGGAAAAGAATAGCATTTTTTTTACCAAGTGTTTTGATAAAATTGTCATGAGGGTCCTCTAAGGGCAATAGTAGCCATGAACAAAAGGTGAAAAATTGTTTCAATGTTATGTGATCTTGGCCACTTTTATTGACACTCCAATTTCCCTCAACTCACTGAGAGCATCAGAAATCTAGAGCATGCATTTCTGAACATGTCTAGTGCTCTCCAATGTCAAAGCTGCTGGAAGACAGTGAAACATCAGGGCTTTATGTTCCATCGTAGGAACAGCCCAGCTTAAGAGCTGGAGAATCATCACTGCAGTACAGTGGAAACAGATTGGCATTAAGCTAGGACAAACATTTTAAATGATACAGCCAAGCTGCCATCCAGACTTATGATGAGAAAGGATGTCCTAATAGAAGCTTGTAAAAAAAGCTAATTTCTTTAAATAAAGAAATTTTTATGGTAGGTTGTGTGGGAGGTCCTTGTGTCTATGTGTTGCTTTTACTGGTTAATGAATAAAGAACTGGCTTGGCCTATAGCATGGGAGGAGGAAGGTGAAGTTTGAGAGACTCTATGGAGATGCCACCAAAGATAGATGTGCTGAAACTTTGCTGGTAAGCCGCGATCTCGTGGTGATATACAGATTAATAGAAATGGATTAAATTAATATAAGAGTTAGCCAATGAGGATCTAGAGCTAATGGACCAAGCACTGATTTAATTAATATAGTACCTGTGTGGTTATTTTGGTTCTGGGTAGCTGGGACGAACAAGCAGCTAACCCCAACAAGTAGGTGATTAATTTATTGACTTATAACCATTTCCCTTAATCTTAATTGCTTGCAGGAAACACTATATAATTATAGATTACAAAATTATACCTAAACATTTTCGAAAAGGTTCTACTGGGCAACTCTACATAGTGCTGAATATTCAAGCTCATGTGATATTCAAGCTCATGGTGGAACTGGGCTCTGGGACATGATGATGTCATTCACATGATTAGCTCTCGAATTACTCTCCTCTTCAGTGGAATCTAGGGAACTTTCTCAGAGGCCTTTAAGTAGAGGAAACTTCTCTCCTGAGAGCTCATTGTTCCAAAAGGCAAGAAAGACATCTGTGAGTCTAAATGGAACATGTATACCAACTTCTCCCCTGAGCCTGTGTGTTCTTTTATATCCAATTTCTGTATCTTCATGAACCCATCTCAGCACTTCAGTTTTATCCATGACTGAATGGCTTCTTTGTGCTACAAGCCATTTGTTCACTTGCTTGTGTACCCTCTGATAGGACCACACTGCCCATCTTTCAGTGTTGGCAAAACAGTGCAATAAAAAAAGTGTGAAGAACTCAGAGGAAAAGTTTGTTTTCTTGTTCCTTAAACTTAGACCCACACGGTTAAGCATCTTCAGTTATCTCAATAAATTGCTTCGGGAAACAAACCCCAAGAATCCCACATCTGAACTCAGAAAATAACTCAGGACCCGAATCACTAACAATATCTTTTGGTTCCTGGTCTCGCTCGCGCATCCCAAAGTCAAACTACATTTCCCACAATCCAGAGGAGCCTATATGGCGTCCGGTATCATCTGAACTACAAAGCCCACAATCCTCAGAGCTCAACCGCCCGTTTCGTTTCCGGAAGTTCCTGCTGTAGTTCCCGGCTTCCCTTTCGGTCTTCGGAGCGGTAGAGCAAGGTCGTGAAGGAAGAGGATAGTGGTGGTGCGGCCATTATCTCCGCCGTCCACCCCTGTGCCCCTTGCTGAGCTTCCCGCCGCACCATGTTGGGCCAGAGTGTCCGGAGGTTCACCACCTCCGTGGTCCGTCGCAGCCACTACGAGGAGGGCCCGGGAAAGGTGAGTGGGGCCCGGCAGCGTAGGGCAAGGGAGGCCCGGCGCCTCCCGCTTACCGCAGGCCCGGCTTGGAGAGTGAGGGGAGGAAATGGCAGGCAGGTCCGGCGCTCGGAAGCCCGCAGGCCCTCAGCCCACCTCCGCGAGGAAGGTGGGGTCCCGGGGCCCAGCCGCGGCCTCAGCTAGCCAGCCGCCTCCGCCGCAGAGCCGCGAGGCCCGGACGACTCCAGGGCATCTCGTTAATGAGGTTGGACGATGGGTGAAGGTCACTGGGCACAAAGGAGAAGGGGGCCCGTGGCTGTGGATTAACCACGGAAACCAGCGGTCTCCGTTAGGACAAGCCTCGCTTGAGGGCAGGTGTAGCTTTAGGTGTAAGTAAACCCGGTAGTTAATGGTAACAGCCGCGCAACTGTTAGGCGAGGCCCGGCTGAGGGATGTGGAAGGCATGGCTCCCTGTGGAAAGGGCAACCTTTGTACTGTGGTTGATACTGTACTCGGTGGAGAATTTCTAATAACAGTGAACTAGAGTGGTGTGTTTGTTTCTAAACTGGCTACTGTGCATGGTAATTTCTTTTCAATTACAAAAATACAAGAGTTAACTTGTTTCTTATACTTAGCCTAATCGGACTTACCTACTGGTATTCAGAAAAAACTGGTGTTTATTTCATGTTCTGTCGAATGCACCTGATTGTTATGTACACATGACCCCCCCCCCTTTTATTGGATGAAATCAAATTCTTTGAAGGACTGTTAGGAGGCTTTTTCTCTTTCCCAACAGAATTTGCCATTTTCGGTGGAAAACAAGTGGCGGTTACTGGCGATGATGACTGTGTACTTTGGATCTGGATTTGCTGCTCCTTTCTTCATAGTGAGGCACCAGCTTCTTAAGAAATGAGAATATTTAATTCAACCCTTTAACAGGTAATTAGTAAGCTTCTAATTTTCTTAAAGCAATAATTTCTGTGGTGTACCCTATACACTTACTCATCACACAATAAATAGATGTGTGCTGATTACTGAAGACACTCATAGTCTGAACACATTCTTCAACAAACTTGTAAGATAAGTGATATTAAAACCCCATTGAAGACACAAAGATAAGTTTACTGAGATTCCATAGCTAGTAACAGTGTATAAGATTTCCACACAGGGTAATCTCGCTCTGAATTTCACACTTTGTAAATCAGTCTTGTGTCTTTCACTGAAATAAAAGACTCTTAGGAAATAAAAATACACTAGGGGCATCCAACCTTAACATTAAAAAAAAAAAAAGGTATCATCATCTACAGAGTTCACGGGAAGAACCCCACAATCGGGTTCCTAAACTTTACAAAACAAAACTCAGATTGAGTGAGCTTAGATTTTTGTTGTTGTTAAGCTGCATTTATATCAGCAGTTCTCAACCTGTGGGTTTTTTCCCCTTTGGGGGGTCAAACAACCCTTTCAAGGGGGTCATCTAAGACCATCAGAAAATACAGACATTTACATTATGATTCAGAGCTGTAGCAAAATTGCAATTATGAAGTGGCAGTGAAAATAATTTTGTGGTTGGGGGTCACCATAACATGAGGAACTGTATTAAAGGGTTGTAGCATTAGGAAGGTGGAGAACCACTGGTTTATACCTATCCTGGAGTACATATGGTCTGTAAGCTGCAAGCCTGCAAAAATCTTTAGGTTCCTTTTAGGGAGAGGATAATGAGAAATGAGATGGTTTCTCTGTAGCCCTGTCTGTCCTGGAACTCACTCTGTAGACCAGTCTGACTTCAAGTGCACAGAGCTACACCTGCATGCACGTCCTCCAGGTATGTGCCACCACCGCCAGGCTTTTTTCAGTCTTAACATCTAGGTATGTAATACATTCTATGAAACCCCTAAGAAAGGAAATACTCTGGTGTTTGTGTTCTCTCGATCTAAGATATCTGCTATGATATTAGTAAATTAACCTGCTGAAGTTGAGAAATACTACATTAAGAAAAAATATTACTACATCTCCATAGATGTTGCATTTATGCATGTGTTTATTTCTGCAATGTTTTGATACATGTGATGAAGCAAATCAGTATGAAAAACTCATGATACTGTAAACGCTTTCTGATGTATCAAATTGGTAGAAGATAAGAAACTGCTGTGATGTCTGTCCAGTCAGATGGATTTCTAATTCCATTAATTTTGGTTTTATTTTTCAGAATGAAGATTGTTTAGGAGATTGATCTGAAAACTGGATTAAACTCTTGAACTCTTATTAATAAATAAAATTGTAAATAAATATGTAACATAAATATTTAATGCCTCTTTTCTGAAATAAGGAATGTGATAGGGATAAGCAGTTGCTGGCCATTATTTCCCATGGGCTTATGTTTAGTATAATCTTCACTGAAAAAAAATTTAATTGAAAAACTTTAAGTTGACATTAGGAAATGAAAATGTATTTCCCTAGATACAAGTTAGCAGACATTTTGTAGGTATTCCTCAGACTCCAGAATGTAGGTATTTGGTCAAAACCCAAGATTTGTTTTCAGGACAAGCTTCTGTTGCTTCCATATAGTGGTCACTCTGAAGCTGGGCTGGGGTAATATCCTGAAGTTAGAGTACACAACAGAAGAAATTCCTGGCACAGAGCCAGGAATGACCCCAAATCCAGGCCAAATGTAATGTTAGCACTGGGCTCCTCCTTCCTCTTCTTAAATTTTAATCTAAGTATCAAAACCACTTCCTTGTGATAATCAAAAGAATGTGTGGGCTGGTATAAGATCAGGGACTAGTGCCTAGCATGCAACATTGAGGGTGTTAAGATTCCCCAGAATCCACTTGACAGCTGTCTTTAAGCACAGCTGTGAGAAGCATGGTGTAGAAGAACAGTAGATCCCTTAGGCTCATGGGATGGCCAACCTACCTGTATCTTTGAATCTCAAGTTCATTTGAAGACCTGTCCCAACCCCACACCTGCATTCAACCACACAAGAATGAAGACAGATCTTAAACATGTTTGTAGGTTTTAGTATAGTGTGATAAACTAAATGTATTGTTGAAAATGGAAATAAAACGGTTCTGTGAGAGATGACTATTTCATCAACTACCCTGAGTTCTGCCTGGATTTCAACTTTACCATGTCTAAAGGTGATGTGTAGTTTCATATATTCTATCCTCTTCAGGGGAAGAGTCCTGGAAGAACCATGGTATTTAGTCACTTTCCCATCATTTCAGCCTCATGCTGGCACTTCAATTTTTCTGTAAAGTTTGACACTGTTAAGGCTATACAATATTTTGTCATTTTGAAATAAAGACTTCTTAATTCATATATTTCATCTATAATGAGTGGTAAATAAACAAAATAAAGAAAAAGCCCAAAGCGCTATTTCTTAAAAAGGAAACTTGAAGCTTGTGTGTTTCTATGTGCCATTAAGTAAAACTGAACTGAAACTAAAACAGTAGGGCCTCCCGAGTGTGAATATATTGAGATAATTCAACTATGCCAAAGTGTAATTTGGGCATGCATGTTTTACTCTATCTCCACTTTGCCCAAATTTCACTGATGGAGACAAAGGGTAGGAAATTGTTATTTTAAGAAGAGATCAGTTAAGGCTTAAGAGACAGGAGTGTTGTGGGCTCACTGACTAGCCAACCCAACCCGAATCCAATAGAGGACGACTGTCCTTTGACTATATTTACACACTATACACGTGTATACAGGCCCCACAATTTTAAAAATGAATCCCCTAGGTATTTTGTAAATACTGAGATTTATATTTTAGCCTACATCAGAATCTTAAATTTTTAACTTATCAGCAAATATTTTATTCTAATTGTGTATACAAAAGAAACAATACCTGCTTTATATGTTAATCAAATGAAGGATTTTGGAATAACTCAAAGCTGATTTTGGATAGACTTCTCAAGTCCATATTTGAATATCGGTTCAAACAACCTGATTGTTACCTGACATATGTCCTTTGGAGTTTTCATGAATATGTAAGAAGCAAACCCTTTTGTTTTGACAAAGGAAAATTGTGTGAACACTGATGCTGTTGAAAGGCAAGGCACTATCCAACCTCCTGCTCGGGTTTATGCCCCCCCCCTTCCTACTAGGTCCCTGAGAGACAATGGTGAGTAGGAGCTCTTTATTAAATGAGTGGAAGGCGTGGGAAACGTACATTGTGGTAAGCCTGTGGTGTTTCCGTTAAAAAGATCAAATCGACATCTAATTTTGCAACACAGCATGTGACAAATAGATCCCCAAGGCCATTTTCAATTTGAAGTAAGTGTATCTCCAATCACAACAATGGAAGATGACAAGATAGTAAGGAAATTTTTTATTTTCGAGGAAAATTTTCTTGAACACTCACTATCTGTGTGAATTGGATCCAAAATAATGAGGGTAAATATTTTTTGGTTTTCAAAGTGTGTGTGTGTGTGTGTGTGTGTGTGTGTGTGTGTGTGTGTGTGTGTTTCAGGTGCAGTTATTAGGAATTGCTACACTCTTTTTGATGGGACTTAATCACTATTGGATCATTTGTAAAAATTAAATAACCTAGTTTTTGAATCTTGTGACTTCATAGATTAGCAAGCAATGTATATCTATTTTGTTTTCCGTAGTAGTTATGTTATCTTTGATTTTTTTTTTTTTACTATTCCTACAAAAATCACTGTCCATTTCAAATCTTCTCTGATCTAACAAGAGAACAAGAAAAGAGTATCAATTATTCAAAGTTTTTACAGGATTTTGTGTACTTTAGGATAAGCTTTGTGTGCCTTCTTTGCTGGAATCAAAATGTACGACTATGGTAAATATTAGGCTTTCAGCAAATACATTTAGATAAATGGTGGTAAGGATAAATATTGAGTTCAGGAACACTTCCAAATAGATACCATCCTAAGATGGTCTCAGACTCATTCCCCTGTTTCCAAGGAAGAAACCATAAATTGACAGTTTTATCAGGTTAACATCTTAACCCTAATATTAAGTGTTCTACTTATAATTAGGAATATCATGCTAAGAGCCTTTTCCAGTTTAAATCCATCCAGTTTTAACTGCTAGAGTGAGATCTATATCCAATCTCAAGACTGCCTCCAACCAAAGCAATTTCTGTGTGTGAGCACACCTACAAACCTGTTTGGAAAGCAATGGATTTTACCACCACCAGAAACTAATGTGGCTAGTAAACATTCACAGAAATAGAGCCAACTAGTTTAATATGAGAATCATTGTGTCCGTACCAATTACAGAGTAGAGTATTTTGAAATTCCTGATGAAGGTCAACATTCAGGAGGATGCCTATATGTTTTTCTTTGGGTTCTCCTTATTTAGCTTCTCTAGGATCACTAACTATAGGCTCAATGTCCTTTGTTTATGGCTAGAAACCAAATATGAGTGAGTACATCCCATGTTCCTCTTTTTGGGTCTGGCTTACCTCACTCAGGATAGTGTTTTCTATTTCCATCCATTTGTATGCAAAATTCAAGAAGTCCTTGTTTTTTACTGCTGAGTAATACTCTAATATGTATATATTCCATACTTTCTTCATCCATTCTTGGAGCACCAGACAGAAATCTCAAGGTCCAAGTCAGGAGCAGAAGGAGAGAGAGCGCGAGCAAGGAACTCAGGACCGCAAGGGGTGCACCCACACACAGGACAATGGGGATGTTCTATTGGGAATTCGCCAAGGCCAGCTGGCCTGGGTCTGAAAAGGCCTGGGATGAGGCCCGACTCGCTGAACATAGCGGACAATGGGGACTACTGAGAACTCAAGAACAATGGCAATGGGTCTCTGATCCTACTGCACGTAATGGCTTTGTGAGAGCCTAGGCAGCTTGGATGCTCACCTTACTAGAAATGGATGGAAGTGGGGGTTCCTTGGACTTCCCACAGGGCAGGGAACCCTGATTGCTCTTCGGGCTGAGGAGGGAGGGGGACTTGATTGGGGGAGGGGAGGGGAGGGAAATGGGAGGCGAGGGAGGGGAAGAGACGGAGATCTTTAATAAATAAATAAATTTAAAAAAAAAAAGAAAAAAAAAGAAATTCCTATGTAGTACTGTCTCCCTAAACCCCTGCCCTTTGTAAACACAGCTCTCAATTACAGTACCAATGATCCTTTCTGAGAATAAGATGTGCTTGGAGCAATGGTCAGTTTTGCAGGGTGTGTCACTGGGATTTAGTGTTGTTTCCTGCATCTTAAAAAGGATGTTAGACAAAATGGACAGTTCTATATAACCAGGTAAGATTTACCATGGTGGAACTGGGACACCAACCCAGCCACACAACCTTTGACCTACAATTTGTACTGCCTGCAAACAGTGTTGGGGTAATGGTGGTGCAGAACTTGTGGGAATGGCCAACCAATAACTGGTCCAACTTGAGGCAAATGTCACAAGAGGTCATGCTAGACACTGCCTGGATGGTCACCAACCAAAGGCTGGAGAGCCCAAAGACCTAGGATAGAGCCAAACATGATTGGCGATAGATTAGATAGATAGATAGATAGATAGATAGATAGATAGATAGATAGATAGATAGATAGATAGATAGATAGAAAGATAGATGATTGATAGATAGGTAGATAGGTAGAATTTTAAAAGTCAATGAAATAATTCCTAATAATATTCTGCTTTGAACTAAGACATTTAATTGACCTCTACTCTCAAATATAGTTTAAAGATGTTATGAGTATTATAGGAGAATATTAAAGAAAATATCAAATAACAGGTAAAATTCATAAATATAAAAATAGAATTTAGACTAACATTCATTTCAGATGAGAAACTTTTCCCCCAAAAATACCATGTATAAACAGCAAAAATAATATGCAATACAATCTATTCTCTATTACAGACCCATGTCCTCAAGGAATGTCTGAATTTGATATAAAAAGAAAGTGGGGAATAGGCTTGAACTCATGGCACAGGCATGGAATTTCTAAGTAGGCCACCACCAGTAGCATAGGCATTAGTACCAACAATTAATAACTAGGACTTCATGAAGCTGAAAAGCTTCTGTACATCAAAGGACACTGTCACTTGATCAAGTATGGGGACAATTTTTACCAATTATACATCTGACAGAGGATTAGTGTCTACAATATACACAGAACTTAAAAGACTGGACATCATGAAAATGAATAGCCCAGTTATAAAGGCAGGATACAGAACTAAACAGATAATTCTCAAAAGATGAAACATATGACTGAGAAACAGTTAACAATGTTCAACATCTTTTGCCATCAGGAAAATGTGAATTAAAACTACTTTAAAGTTTTGTTCCATCAAAAGTTAATTAAAAAAACAGTCAAAATTAATAAAAAGCAAATGGCAGCAGATGCTGGGGAGGATGCAGGAAAAGGGGAATACTCACTTATTGCTGTGGGAGTGGAAACCAGTACAACCAGCATGGAAATCAGTGTGGAGATTCCTCAAAAAGTTGAAAATCAATCTACCACAACATTCAACTATTCCACCCTTAGGCATATACCTAAAGTAGTCTACATCTTACTATTTTTTCATTTTTACTCATAGCTGCTCTATTCATAATAGCCATGAATTGTCAAGAGCCTAGATGTTCATCACTAGATGAGTAGATGAAGATAATGTGGAATATTTATACAAGGGAATATTTTTTGACTATTAGAAGAAAACAAAATTATCACTAGAAAGTGGTGGTGAGCCCTTTTAATTCCACCACTCGGGAGGCAGAAGCAGGTGGATCTGTGAGTTCGAGGCCAGCCTGGTCTACAGAGCAAGTTCCAAGGCAGCCAAGGAAATTCAGAGAAACATTGTCTCAGGGGGAAAAAGGAGGGAAGGAAGGAAGGAAGG
>NC_022021.1:13735302-13739646 GCF_000317375.1 Microtus ochrogaster
AAAAAAAAAAAAAGAAAGAAAGAAAACTAGAGGAGGATTAAATTAGGAGGAAGTAGGCGACAGAGTAAAGGAGAGTACAGAAGGAACAACTAAAGGCCTTTTGAAAATTCACATGGAAGCCCACTACTGTAGAAACTCCCTTGACTATATACAACTATGAAAGGAATTCAAATGGAGTTCATATAATGGGGAGATGTGCACCAACTACACATCATATGTCACCAAGCAAAATATCTAGTGCCAGGAATAGGTTCTATTGTGTTAAGTTGTTGAACAACGGGATTCCTCCCCTCCCCCCGTACTATTGGTTAGCTTCTACAACATGATGGTAAGGCTGAATTGTTGCAGGAAAAAAAAAAAACTTGCTCATGCTTTCAAACAAGAGGTAGTTGACTAGGTGCCCAACTAGAAGCTTCATCCCTACTGACAAAGTTTTATGGTGCTGGAAGGCACTTTGCATGCTATCAGAGAAGAGTAAGTATCAATCTTACGCGTCCGTGAACCCTGGAACCTACAACAGTGACATGCCTGCAGGATATACTGGTGCAGTACTAGCACAAATGTTATGGGAGTTGATAACCACTTTTTAAATCCATTAAATGGAAATCATACCTAATAGCTTGAACATGGCCAAGAACCTGAAATTAAATGAGACATTTGCAAATATAGCAGAAGAAAAGACACCTTGAGTTAGAAATTCAACAACTAAGAGTGAGAAGTGATTTTCATTTTTCCAAACAGAAAAAGAATACAAGAAGAAAACACAATAATCCATGAAATTGCAAGATATATAAGGGGGGATTTTGCTGAAGATATAAAAAGGGAACTGAAGAATGGAGCAGGCAAGAAAAAAAAAGTAAAGTAAACCCTGCAGCCAGTGACATGTATACCTATCTATTCCATGAGTTTAAACACAAGCACATACCCATATAATAGAAAGCCCTATACAGATGCAGATCATTGCCTTAATCCAGAAAGTACCTCTTGCCTATTCCTAGAGAAGTCCTTGTCCTCACAGTAGCTAGTATACTTTTTTCAACATGGATTAATTTAATCTATTCTAGAAACTAATAGGCATGATTTTATATAGAGAAGTTTCATCATATAGGGGCTAGGGAAATGGTCTAGTGAGAAAAGTGTTAGCCATGCAAGTTTAAGTACTGGAGTCCAGATCCCCCAAAATCTATGTGAAAACCAGGCAGGTAATCTCAGTACTCAGGAGGCAGAGATGTAGTATCCTTTCAGCAATCTAGCTAACTAGACTAGCTCAACTCAGAAACCCCTGTGTTCAGTGGGAGACTCTGCCTAAATAAATAAGGTGCAAAGCAGATGAGGAAGACACCCTATTGTAACTCTGGGCTTACACAATCATCTGAATATCCACATACAAATGTGGACCCATGTATACTCAGTATACACATGCAAAAACCCCTCAGAGCATAAGATGTTTTGTTGTGTAAAATAAACATTACTTTAGGAAATTTGAACATTTGTATCAGATCTATTATTTTCAAAGCAGTTCACAAAGATAATCTGACCTAAGAGGCTACAATTGATACACAAATCAAGAACTGTGGAATGTGGGCCTTCAGATGTGTGAAAAAAGAAAACCTCTAAAATACTTTAGGTTATATGTAGGAAAATGCAAAAGGAGTATTTTATTATTAAAACAACTATCTCAAGCACCTAATATTTTCTGTCAATAGTAAGAGCTTAATAAATGTTTTTAAAGTAATTTGAAAGGAAAAATCCTCAAGTATAGAGAATAAACACAGAAGATATCAAATAGGACTTGGGAAGCATGAAGAGGCTACTGGCTTAAGTGAGTACCCTATGAGACTAATAAATATGTGGCATTGTGAGGAGGAAATTGTTGATGTGACATCTTAAGGTCTAAGGTCCGAGAAACAATAGACAGGAAAAAGTTATCCCAGAATTATGATATGAGTTGTCTTAGTTCGGGTTTCTATTGCTGTGTTTCTATTGCAAGTCCAAAAGCAAGGGCAGAGGTGGGGTTATATTTGGCTTACACTTCCATATTGCTCTTCATGATAGTAGGACATTAGGACAGGAACTCAAGGAGGGCAAGAACCTGAACCTCTGTTGCAGAGGTCATGGAGGATGGTACTTACTGATTTGCTCTTCATAGCTTGCTCAGCCTGCTTTTTTTTTTCTGTAGTTTTTTTTTTATTGAAAAAAATTCTGCCTCCTCCCCGCCTCCCTTTTCCCTCCCTCTCCTCCCACTCCTCTCCCCCTTCCTCTCCAGTCTGAAGAGCAGTCAGGGTTCCCTGCCCTGTGGAAAGTCCAAAGTCCTCCCCACTCCATCCAGGTCTAGGAAGGTGAGGATCCAAACTGGTTAGGCTCCCACAAAGCCAGTACATGCAGTAGGATCAAAACCCAGTGCCATTGCCCTTGGCTTCTCAGCAGCCCTCGTTGTCTGCCATGTTCAGAAAGTCCGGTTTTATCCCATGCTTTTTCAGTCCCAGTCCAGCTGGCCTTGGTGAGCTCCCATTAGATCAGCCCCACTGTCTCAGTGGGTGGGTGCACCCCTCGTGGTCCTGACTTCCTTGCTCATGTTCTCCCTCCTTCTGCTCCTCATTTGGACCTTGGGAACTTAGTCCGGTGCTTTCTTATCCCAGGACCATCAGCCTAGGAATGACACCACAATCAATGGGTTGGGCCCTCCTCCATCAATCACTAATTAAGAAGTGCCTCACAGGCCTGCCTACAGTCTTATGGATGCATTTTCTTAATTGAGATTCCCTCCTCCCAGATGATTTTAGCTTGTTTCAAGTTAACAAAAAACTATCTAGAACATATTGGTTCAATAGGGATAACGTATTGAAAAATAAAAGATTGAATATTCAATATAAAAGTTATTTGGAAAACAAGGAACAGGTAAATCATATTTCTGTTGCTCTTAATTAGCCTGTTTCAGAAATAAATTCGGTGGATGTGTGGAACTTATTGGGTTCTCTAAAAATTCTATTGTGTTGAGAACATGTGCAAACTACAAACAAACAAAAACCAAAAAAAACTGTATCTTTATATTCCAACTGAGATAAATAAGTGAGAGTCGAAAATTCTGTGAGAGGCCGTTGTGTGGCTTCCCTATCTCCATAGTTAATTTCCTCCTAGCTTTAAAACCAAAGTGCCTCTACACACTAAAACCCATAATAAAGTCTTTTGATGCCTTGAATACTTAGCACTTTCTCTGGCATTATAAAATAACTTTATAGGGCAGTTAATCAAGTGACAGCAAGAGGCAGTGCTCTACAGAGAGCTCATTTTAATATTAAATACAGTGAATGCTGAACTCCAAAGTTGAAAGCAGTCCCATTTGCATATGTACATAGGATGCCAGTATTCCATCAAAGCAGTAACTATCAGTCCAAAACGTGACATGCCCTTTTGCATCAGAAAGTGACAACTGACAGATCCATTCCCTTCAATATCTGTTCAACACTCATGTTTATAGTAGTGTGGCAGTATCTGGGAGAAAACACTGAGGGAAGCAAGATGATATTCCCTATCTCTCAGGAGTGCATAAAGTTCAGGTAAACACAGATGCTTCCACACACCAAATGAATACAAATTAAAATACGGTAAATGCTGGGAAAGAGGCTTCAGAATCAAAGAAAACCTGATTAAAAGTGCATTCTAGTATATATGACACAATGTTTGGGATTTTTAGATTTTGGGCTTCTAGATATTTGGGGAAAAGGTGTATAGCACATATACTTAAATTATGTTAAATATATAGACACATATAAATAGATGTAGAAGCATACAGATATGAATTGCACAGCTGTATTTACATGAACTTGTTTGAATTTGGCTCATTAATACTCAAACATTTTATTTATATCTAGGTAGTTTAAAGCAATATAGATACATGCTATTATCTAGGCAGTAAGCTAAATTTAGCTATTAAGTACTGGTTCTTATGATGACAACTTCTTTCATCTAGTTTTAAAGTAATGATAACTATATATATATATATTAGGTTGTTGGGACTCTTAATTGTTATAAAACTTTGAATCTCCATGTCCTGGAATCAAATCAACCAATTATTTGCAAATGAGAAATACTTCCTAAGCAATAGGCTAAAAAAATTTTTTAAAGACTGAGACTTAGTGGATTAAATGTAATTTATGAAAAAAACCACATTATTAGAAAGTAATGAAAGCAAGATTAAATGACATAGCAATCATTGTAGTCCCATTTATTGCAGACTTAATTTGGTTATAGAACTGTAAATGTTTACACATGCCTTCAATGGACACCTTGAAAGAGATTTAAATATATATATATATATATATATATATATATGTATATAAGCAT
>NC_022021.1:13740301-13760065 GCF_000317375.1 Microtus ochrogaster
TCCCACAAAGCCAGTACATGCAGTAGGATCAAAACCCAGTGCCATTGTCCTTGGCTTCTCAGCAGCCCTCATTGTCCACCATGTTCAGAAAGTCCAGTTTTATCCCATGCTTTTTCAGTCACAGTCCAGCTGGCCTTGGTGAGCTCCCATTAGATCAGCCCCACTGTCTCAGTGGGTGGATGCACCCCTCGCGGTCCTGACTTCCTTGCTCGTGTTCTCCCTCCTTCTGCTCCTCGTTTGGACCTTGGGAGCTCAGTCCAGTGCTCCAATGTGGGTCTCTTTCTCTATCTCCATCCATTGCCAGATGAAGGTTCTATGGTGATATGCAAGATATTCATTAGTATGGCTATAGGATCAGGCCATTTCAGCCTCTTTCTCCTCAGCTGCCCAAGGAACTAGCTGGGGACATCTCTCTACACCCCTGGGAACCCCTCTAGAGTCAAGACTCTTGCCAACCCTAAAATGGCTCCTTTAATTAAGATATATACTTCCCTGCTCCCATATCCACCGAAGTCATAAATGAAGACACTTAAAGACTCTTCTCTAATACACAGGTAACATCAGGTAGGTGGGTAATTGAGGATGCAGGAGTCTCTGTCTTCAGATATTGCCTGATGACATTTTTGACCTGGTGATGATGGAAGCTAGGAGTCAGTTAAACAATTCTGTGGAATGTTTAATGTAGATGTGATACCTCCTGCCCCAGGAACTGCATATGAAAAATTAAAGTCCCCAAAGACTCTTTATAAATGAGGACAGCAAGATGTTGGTATTTATAGAACATCATAGAATAACAGAATGACAACTTTCTGGAGAGGTTAACTGAATGCAATAACTCAGAAAACAAAGCTAAACCACAGAGAAGAATTTTGATGTTAATTTCAATATGTATGGTTTTTGTATACAAAATCAACTAAAATTTATTAAGAAATAAATCTTTCTTAGGATTTGGGGAGTTTAACCCTTTTGATATATCCTTCGCCGTAGTGCAGGATATTATTATTGTTTAGATAGTTCAATTAACTAAGTTGTTCTTGTGTTAACTAAGATAGTTATTGTAGTCCATTAATGTTTATTTTGTCACTGATTTTTGTCTCTGAACCTCCTTCACTCATTTCATCTGTGTGTCTTAGTGTACCTGTGAGTATGTGCACACCCTTGCTCAGATGTGTGAGCGTATATGTTCAAGGTTAATCTCTTTAGAATTTTCCATAGCAATAGGTCCTACAAAGGATTAGATAAGATATATCAGTTTGAATTTTAAACATGTCTGTGTCCCAGACCCCTAGGTGGCAAATAAAATAAAGTGTTAGTGAATTCTAAAAAGTGTAATGCATTTTAATCTTAAAAAAAAACACTGTTGTATTTAAAACCTTCGTATCTCATTTCCTTGTCAGTTAAGAACATGTGAAAATAAATGGCATTTTATAAAATCAAAGTTTAGGTGGAGCAGAAGTACTCTTTGGGGTGGGCCTCACAACTACATTTTGATTGGTTGTATTTTTCTGTAACAGTATTCATCTGTTGCAAAGATAAGTTTTATTGATAAGGGGCAAAGATTATATTTATCTGTGGGAAGAAAGGCAAATGTTTTTATGGATTAGATGATATCCATCCATCCTTGGAAAGGAATTTACTTCAGTGTCTGGATTCCAATATTAATGTCATTGCTGTGTACCTATTTTGTTCAAATTGAATCATCCTTTCTAGAGCAGGGAAGAAGACTTGTAGTGCGCTAAGATCAGGAAGCTCATGAGACTTCAAAAATTCATGCAGTTCCTTGCTAAGATTATAAAAGCATTGAACAATTGTTGGAAAGAGGAGTCCCATTCTCTGAGCCCTGCAGTTTAGTGAGAATTCTAGGGACATGGCTTTTGTCAGAATCGTCTACAGTGGGTTAGTTTTTTAGTGATTCAGTAGTTTTTCAGTCACTGATACTGTAAGCAACCCTAATAAAATTGTTGGTTCATCAAACTAGATACTGGAAGATTCATATTTGATCTCTTGATGGTACCCTGTTGTTTCCTTATTAGTCAGCATGAGGAAATCTTGTCTGCTGTACCTAAGACCTGAGAAGCTGAAAGCATATAGTAAGCTACGGTCTAATACTGTGGACAGCCTTACTTCAGTTTCAGTATACTTTCAAACACAAATGAAACAAAGAAAATGATGATCTAAAGAAGGTTGCTTGAGTTCAGAAAAACATGATCTTAAAAACCTATAACTAAACATCAATATGCACATATTAAATATTAACAGAGCAGGCCTTTCCCAGGACTTTCTTGGAACAGACCAATTTAAACACAATTTCCTGGCAAGTACTATAGATTGTCTCTGGAAAAGCATGAAAGCAAGGCAGAAGGCCATATCCAGATTCAAGGTACACTGACTGCAGGTTTGCAAGCCCACTCAAACCTGTGGCTCTGGCAGGCCTTGCAATTCCCTCTGCTTTCCTGCTAGATTATGTTCCTGAAGCTAGCTCCCAAAGTGCATTCCCATCCCTCCTGCTGAGTCTTGACTACCAAGGTCCAACTATCAAAGTATTAATCCAGCAATAAAAAGTCCCTTTGGCTCACTTAACTATCATGCACAATTAAAATTAAATGCTTCATACTAACTTGGGGTTTCCCATTTTATCTTTACAAGCCATCATTTTTCTAGGTGCCATGTCTGTCTCTTTAATCCAGAGACAGTCTTTTTCCCTCTGGGACAAATACCACTTTTCCCTCCCCTTCTCCCTCTTCCTCTATCCCCTGTCTTTGATCCTTATCCTTGCTCTGTGTTCCTCTGGGGCAAATAAATCTCCTTTGTGCTGAGAACTTGGTCTTCAAGGGCCTAGCAGATACCTTTCCGTTTACTGACCAGATTGCCTTCTATAGCTATGTTCTGACATCCAGCAAGGATGAACACATCTTATCAATTTGAATGTAAATGTTTGTCAACAGGGAACAAAGAATCAAATTCATGAACAATCTAGGGAACGAAATGCACCTTATATAAAGGGCCCTCTGCCTTTTTTTTTTTTCCTGGAGCCTCTCTCACAGTTCCCCAAGGCATTGTTCACCACGTTCCCATTCGTTTGATCGTGTTCTGACACCTATGTTCTGGTTTAAACCAGAATGGTGCCCATAGGCTCATAGATTTGAATGTTTGGTGACCAATTCTGGAACTCTTTGGGAAGAACTGAAATAAGTGTGGCCTTATGAAAGGAGGTGTATCACTGGTACTGGCTCTGAGATTTCAAAAGGTTCACACCATTGTCAGTGTGTTTTTTGCCTTTCATGTGTGTTAATATGTGATTTCTAATATGTTCCTTTTTCTACCGTCATAAACTCTAACCCTCTAATACCATAAGCCAAATCATATGCATACTCCTATAAGTTGCTGGCTCAAAGTATTTTATCATAGCAAAAGTAACTAGTTCAACACTATACGGGTTGATTCAGTTTATGTATTACAGGAACACAACAGTCATCAATGTTACCACAAAATACCCTCTCTGAGAAATGATATTTATATATCTAGGCAATATGTAGCTTAATCAAGACAATCCTTAGAATTAACCATTAGAATCATTAGGTGTTTTGAATGCTTTGGTAATAAGATTTTCTGACAAGAATTTTCCAACAAATTAGGTATTAAGCTATAAGAGAAAGACAAATTAGGTATGTTCACTTCCATTTTGCTTTTATAAGACAAAAGAAAAAAAAACAACAATATGGCTAAAGAGTACTCAGGCCTAGCTAAGGTTGTCAACCTTCTAAACACATAGGACATTTCAATTCCTACCTTGCTCCTGACATGAAAGCTCTCAGTCACTATACTAGTGGGGAAGGGTTACTGGAGCCTCACCATTCCCTCCAGAAAAAAAAAAGTATTTATTTTCAAGTAACCATCTCTATTTCTGCAAACATCCAACTTTTTCTTATTTGCTTGATTTTACTTCTAAATTATATAAATTGGCTTTCTATTCATTTTTCTACATATCACTTTAACATTTGAATGTTTTCCAGAAACAAAATAAATATTCTTATTTTAAGCCAAACCTACACTGACAATATAATCATAAGAAAAAATAAGCCATCAAAAAGGCTCCATCAAAAGACTTAAGAAAAATAAAGCTCCTTATTTATGTTTGATTTTTGATATGTAAATTAGCCTGTGCTTATCATCCACAAGCATATTGTTTACATGTCAATTAAGTCTACAATGCCTATGAATCCCTTAATTATATATATCACTATTAGAAGCTAGAAAATTGCAACTAGTCATGCTTCAGATAATCTTTCACAGGTGTCAAAGAAATTACAGGTGAAGAAAAACAACTTGTGAAGTAGCACAAGGATACATAAAATCTATGTAAATATACAGTCATTTATTTACCTCACCTTTTGAGGTTATGGATTTCATATAAAAGAAGATTTCTTTCTATTATTTCCATTGGCAAATTTATCCTCAAGACAGAAAGCTGGGGTAGGGCACACCCCTGCAGTCCTCTGTACAGCTGAATTCAAGAAGAAAAGAATAAAACAGAGATAGAGGTCATGTCGTTTTATATTCTGTTGTGAGACTTCCTGTTGACTGAAAGAAGAAGCTCTGTCTGTATGCACCACACACTGGAGATTTATATTCATAAACCTGGGTTCCTTAAGAGAGTCCAGTTCTCCTTTAAAGCTGAGTTTAGTCTTTGCACCTAGAAAGATTTCACAGCTCATGTTTAGATTAATTTAATTTCACTTAAAAACAAAACATTTTCACAGCTTGATAGATTTAGTTCCTAAAAGGGAAAAATGTCGAATTTATTTTGTTGTTTTTTATATCAATTCCAGTTTACCAAGTGAGTCTGAGTAACGACAGCCAGAATTTATTCCAAGAGAAACAGCCCCACGAAACTCTCAGCACAAGGAAGCCCGGAGGAGGAGTTTGTTACATTAGTGCACACTCAGGCCAGGTCTAAAATCGCTTGAATCGTTGGAAGTCAAGAGAATCAGCTCTTTCTTCAGACTATGTTTTGTCTGAAATTGGAGGAAATTTCTTTTCTTTACCACAAGAACACCTTCTTTAAGCCTAACATCTGTATATATCACAAGCTCATTAGGTATATTTAGATTGACATATTTCCTTTGGATAATAAAACCTCTAAGTTATTGTCATGACTTAAACAATACAACCCCCAAACCTTACTACCATACTGCTGTTTTTTTAGCATTAAGGTCCAAAATACTCGTTTTAGAAGGGTGTGAACATTCAAACCACAGCACCCAGCTATCCTGGAGCATCCATGCTAAGAAGGTCATGTGGATCATCAGAGTTGAAAGAAGATATTCAAAGAGCCCCAATTGCTTTAATTCTCACATATTAGAATCTTCTGAGATCAGATTCTCACAGTGGAAGCAAATATGACTGCCTTCATCTAAGTGCAATCTCTTTTTCATTTAAAAGGTTAGTATTTTGAGAATTTCATAAAGTATATTTTGTCAAATTCTTTCTCATTTCCAAAACTGACCAGATCCTACATGTCATCCCACCACTCCCCAAACAATGCTCTTTTTCTCACTTAACAAAAACATTACAAAGGGAAAAGGGTACTAAAATACAGAGTCTGCTTTGTGTTACACAACTATTGATCAAGGGGCATATCTTAGCGTGTGGTAGACATCACCTGTGTCTAGTGCACTGAAAAGAGTTCACTTTTACCTCTGCTCCTGGCTACATTTGTGAAGAGCCTCTTGTCTAAGGGTGAGACTTTGCACCCACTTTCCATCACTCATGCTGGGATTATTTTCTTGTGTCTTTCTGTTTGTTGCTGCTGAGATTGTGCTCAGGTCTTGGAATGTCGTCACAGTCTCTTTGAGTTCATACTTGCATTTGTTGTGTCTCCTCCCCTTTTGGATAGGGGAAAGTGTAGTATCTGTTCTTCTGAGTTTACTTACAGTCTCTTAAAGGACTCGAGGAAGAAGTTAACAGTTTTTTTCTGAAGTCATGAGCTCCCAAAACTATGAGATTAAAAAAGAATCAAGCATATAAGTGGTTTCCACACTCAGGGGCAGAGGCAGGAGGATATCTGTAAGTTTGAGGCCAACCTGCTCTACAAAGTGAGTTCCAGGCTAAGGCTACATAGTGATATTCTATCCAAAATGAAACAAAACAAACAAGAAGCAATATGGACAAAATTTTGAATGCTGCCAATGTGACTAAGTCCATGTACAAGAATAAACGGGGCACTGCCAGAGCTCTAAGATTGAGCATACCCAATAAAGTGCTGTATGTTTTACTTACTGAAGGAGGTTGAATTTCCAATTCAGGTTTTGTTTCTCTGGTAATTCAATTTCAAATGGGGTGTCATGTTTTGTTTATAATGGAACATGTAAGTAGTCTTGAGTCTGTGTTTGAGTCTCTATGTATACATTTGTAAGAAAGTTATATTGTATACCTAATTATAAATTTTAGTATACAGAATTGCACAATATCCATTTCAAAATTTATAATAAATTTTTGAAGTAAAACTTCCCTCTAATTCTTCAGTTATATGCATATTTGCATTATGAAAATAGAAAATATGAAAGAATTAGCTTTTGATTTAAAAAATTGACTTATTTGCTTATTTGGCTTTTATCTAAGATCCGGTATTTAAAAAAAATCAAGTTAAAATTATTACTATTCTGCACTAGATAGATAAATACATTTTGTTTTCTACTAAAGGTTTCCCAGCCCACATACTCCACCAATGTTCTTCTTCATTATTTTTTTAAAGTTATTTCTCAGGGCTATTATTATAGAGTAGGTTGGTAAAGTTTTGATTTAATGTGTTTTTGTAACTATGAAAGTTATGTTTTCAAAATAAAAGTGTTGTTTCTGTTACTTTGAATTTGTTGCAGAAAATATTCCTCATGTCTTTCTTATTTCTCAAATTCTATGGGATCATCTGCCTTTATAACTATCAACAATCTACCTAATTCTGCTAACAATTTCCATTTGAAAACATTTATTTCATTATTTTAAGTTACATGTATGTATTGCCTGTATGTGGTATAAGCAGGGAAATGAAGGTGCCCCCAGAGGCTAGAAGAAGGTGTTAGATTCTCTGTAGTGGAAGAGGCAATCATAACTGCTAAGACATTTCCCAAGCCTAGTCACTAATGTTTTTTATGATATCAGAGGAAAAAACAAAGTGTTTAAAGAGTAGGAAACAAACAGAGAGAGAGTGAGAGTCTGTTTAATACAAATTTCAGCTGCCAGGAATCAAAAGGAATTCATCACGAGGTGTTTGTTTGTTTTGTTTTGATACTGTCTTCAACAATTGCACAATTGCAGGCTAGTTAGCAATGTCTAGGCTTGGGAAGTGGGTAAATTGTGGGCTGACAGGAAGGTAGTTTCTGCGTCTCTGATAGATTGCCCACCTAAAGACTTACTCCAACTGCCTCTGTTCCATGTGTGAGGTAGCTAGGATGACAAAGCCAGTCAGAACTGTGCTATACCATTTTATTATCTACTCAGAATTAACAGAAAATCAATATATTGCATCAAATGTTTTCACGCCATAGCACAGCTGAAGACTGTACTTGAAATTGTAGTTATTAGCAAAGCCTAATGTTGTCACTGGGCTCTGTGTTCACTATGTGTTATACTGTTTGAGTTTAAAATCCCGTTGGCAATCCAGTGATGAGACACTATGTCAGCAAAAGAGGAACTAGCCCAAAGATGATCTGATGGCATGATAAAGTAGGGCAATATCAAAGAAGAATTTTAGCAAAAAAATTATAAAAGGTCTTTGCAAAGAGGTGGGAAGAAGAAGGATCTTGTTGAACTCTTTTGTCCTCTGCCAGGAAAAATGCCTCAACTCCCACTTCAAACCAGACTTCTGTCTGATAACCAGACCCATGCTGGTCTTTTACTTTTGACAGAAACTAGTTTAGTTCTGGCTTTCATGCCTCAGCACAGCACAGAACTTCTCAAAACTGAAGGGCAACTTAGAAAGGATACTTTATTGTTAAATGCAAATTTCTAGCTTTCTGTTATAATTGAAATCTATATAAGATGCTGTGGTATTTAAATGGAATAACCTTCTTATGCTCAAATGTTGAGTGTGTGGGTCCAGTTAATGAAACTGTTTAGTAAGGACTGGTTTGTCTTGTTGGCAGAGGTGTGTCACTGGAGGATGGGCTTTAAGGTTTTAAAAGCCCACACTAAGCCCAGTCTCTCTCTACCTGCAACTTGTAGATCAGATGTGAGCACTCAGCTATTGCCTCAACACTGTGCCTGCTTGACTGCCACCACACTCCCACCTTGAGGATCATGACTAACCACCCAAAACTGTAATCAAGCTCCCCAATGCATTATTATAAGTTTATTTAGAAGTTTCCTTGGTCATGGTGTTTCATCGTGGCAATAGAACAGTAACTATGGTACATGCAATTCCTGGCTTTCAACTCTAAGCTGATAATTACTGACTCCTTTACGTAGTATAAGTTCTCAGGAACATTTCTCTCCTACCTTTCAAGGAAAAGATTTTTATATTCATTAGTGTTCACATAACATGAATTTAGTTAGGAAATCTTATTTAAATTTTGTGACCTTTATTTTAATGAATGTGCAAAGAAAAATACAACACACACCAAAAGAGATCCAAAGTGTATATTTCTTAGTAGACTTGTGTAACTTAGAACAGCAATTGAGAATGGAAACCATGGAGCGCTACACTAGATATTCTACTTACACGATGAAAAAATTTATACTTAAGGAGAATTTTCAAGAAAACCTTAGATATTTTCACTGGCAAAGGGGCCAGTGAAGTCAAAGACTGAATTTAGAAAGTTGATCATTTAGAAACGGAAACAACAAAAATGATCTAAAAGGGGACTTACAGGAAGGAGTAATGGGGAGTGAAGACCTTATAATACATGAATGAAAATGTCATTAAGAACCCATCAGCTGCTATAGAGAGCATTGCTAAGAGTTCATGAATATTCACATTCTCGGTAGCACCTATACCTTATCTTAAGAGTAGTGACCAGGGTCATGGGGGCAGGGAGTTCTAGAAGTCTGTAATCAGGATAACACAAAGGTCCTGTTTCTTCTAGTGTTTTTGTTCATGGTATGCAACAAAGTCACAAGACTTTAAATGGTATGTAAAAGCATAACATTAATGAGATTTTCAGACTTAGGGTGAGGAAGGAAACTCAGAAGTGATGACACTGGAAAATGGTACTACTATCTCTATTTCCTCAGTTTCCTTCTGCTTAAGTCCAAAGTGGTTCTCCTGTGGAAGATTAAAGTTAAGAGATAAAGTAGGGGACAGACAGAGTGCAAGAAAGAAGAGAAAAATAAAGAGCAAGAACAGTGATGTGCAGACAGCAGCATTTTCAAATCAGTTCTTACTATTCCAAAAACATAAATGCAAGTCAGATCATAATGCTTATCTCAATGTTTTTCAAAAAGATATGACTATGTAATTTTTAAAATATTAGTGAAAGTGGAACATAAAAATGAAACATTGCATTCCATTTTAAGAAAAACCTATTGACAATAGAACACTGCTTTCTGTATTTGTTATCTTATGTTTCCTTTAGCTAAGAATAAACTTTAAATGAAGCTCCCCCTGCAACTCTGTTAAGTTTGTAATTAAAACAATTAATTAGATGGATTTAAAAATTAAAGAAAGCTTTGTTCTTCACTGGAAATCAATTGGCTTTGGATAGATCAGAGACCAAATGGTAATGAAACACAATCAAAGTAAATTAAAATGATAAAACTTGTGTCTTTCTTCTCAAGCTGATAAAGAACATTAGGTGAAGCCTTAACTAGTGAAGGTTAAAATCAACCCACGACTAAAAACATGCATTTTCTGAGGCATGTTTGGCAGCTTTTCTTCCCAGCTATATCATGTCAATAAAGTGACACAGATAGCTTCAAACTATCATGGAATGTAATTTAGTAAGAGTTACTCAATGTACCTGATCCACTTTTACTGCAGCTAGGTAATAAAAAGGTAAAAGTGAAAGCTTCAACTATTTTATCCAGTCCAGTGGTTTTAAGTGTCCTATATAATCTAAGGTCTCCCCTATCTGTGTTTTCAACTCCCACATCTTCACCGACCGAGATCTATTCACAA
Source organism: Microtus ochrogaster (assembly GCF_000317375.1). Lineage (NCBI taxonomy): Eukaryota > Metazoa > Chordata > Mammalia > Rodentia > Cricetidae > Microtus > Microtus ochrogaster. The sequence continues at coordinate 13,750,413 of NC_022021.1, forward strand.
ATGGAACTGAACAAGATTAAGCAAATTAATAACAGCAAAAGTCTTAGATTAAACTCTGTTAGGTCTTTGCAACAGCTGGTTCAATCCTGTGCTTCATGGGGACTTTGAAAGGAGAGTAATGGGAGAAAGAGGCACAAGACTCTGGGTTCACCGTATGCATGAACAATGTTTATTTTTCCCACTGCTGTCTATATGTTGTTTCCCTAGCTACTAGAAATGGTATTGCAAGCAGAACATTGGCAAAAAGTCTCCTTGACTACCTTATCTGAGTTGCTCCTTTCCACATACCCTTCCTTTGTTGTCTTTTTTTTTTCCCCTTGAAGACATTCTTCGTAGGCTGTAAGTGATGCCTTCAATTTTTCTGTTACCTGGCCAAATCTGTACCAGGGATTGTGTCGAGAAAGGAGCTGCAAACCACCTGGACCCCAACAGACTTTTATTGCTGAGACAAATACATAAAATGATTAATCAAAAAAGAGAAGTGTTTTTTATTAGATTTTTTAAAAATGCCAATCCAAATTCCCACTCCTTCTCCTCCCTCCATTCCCTCTCCACATCTTCCCACCCACCGCCCTCTAATCCTGAGAGGGTAAGGCACTTTGAAGTGTTTTATTTTGGCTCACAATTTAAAGCTTCTGTTATTGTTTGGTCTGTTTGTTTTAGTTTGAGCCAGTACACATTGGTAGGAGCATGTCTCTGGAGATAGGGTCCAAGCATGCTTGTAAAGCAAGCATTCTACCTTTGGATCACATCCTCTCCCCTTGTAGGAGTATAGTGGTGTAAAAAAGAATCTCACTGCAGTTTGGAAACAAAACATAGGAGAAGACAGGATCTCACTATCCTTTTCAATGTAATAATCTATATGTTAAGTTTAAAGAAGACTCTAATTGCCCAAACTACAAAATGCAGTCTAAATATCCAGAAATGGTCTGGACCTGGATTATAGGAGGATTTCTGGCAGTTAGACAAAAGCCAACATTCCTCAGGAACTTGTAAAACTGGTTCCCATCTACCCAAAAGAGTCATCTCCATTACCTCTGACAAAAGCAACAAAGGACTACCTATGGTACCTATTAGCACCTAAAAGCTCATGTTGGCCTCTGGGCTGCCTCATAATCATAAATACCAGTTACACATTTCAAAGTCTTTGCTACCATGATAGCACCTCTTACCTCCTCCCTTACCCTACATTCCCTCCATCTCATGGGCTTCCCTCAACAGCTAGTGATTATCCTTATAACTCTGCTATTTGGGCTATTCTCTCTCTCTCTTTCTCTTTCCCCTTCCTCTCCCCGCCCCCTTACTATCCCATGCTATTCTCTTCTTCTACAGATACCCTGGTCAGGTAACATCTGCGAGCTGGCCCTGTCTATGTTGTCTCTCTGCTCTGAGGTCTTCCAGATGCCTCTGGCTGTTCTTTCATATTTACAATAACCACCCTAACCCCCAAAACCATACCATGGGTTTGTTGTCATGTTTATACGCTTTCATCTGTCTTTCTTATATAAGATGAAGGGCTTGTGGCTCACAGAAGCTCCATGTTCTATCAAGAAGCAACTGACTCATTGGGGTGAAGTGAGTAAGGAAAAGCCATTCTTCTGAATAGAGCAGAATTTTCCCTGCTGGGATTTGCATCATCCTTTCATCATCAAGCTTTGATAATGTCCTTAATTCTTCTTTCCAAAATATCCAGTGGATGAGGAAGATCTCAGCCTTCTCATCATAGACCTGAATGGGATTGTTATTTTTTAGCCCACCAAGAGTCTAACTACTCCAAGATCTGTACAAATATCTAAGATATCTTGTAAAGTAAATTAAATTTATATTTGTATGTTTGTGCTACAGTTGTAGCATAACTGCAGAGATTTTTCATTTTCAGAGCTCTTTGTTATATAAGCTCCATGATGCACTGGGAAGTGGCAAAGCAGTATAACTTGAACTCCAGGGGATTGCGGTGCACTGACATCTCCTTAACTCTATTATGCAAGAACTATAGCAGACTCTTGCTTTTGAAAATCTAAATTGTCTAAAGCATGTATTTGTTTGGGGAGATAGAATATACAGAACACAATCTGTCTAGAAAGAATCTATAGAATACTAGGCCCATAATTTTGATCAAGAGTCAGTAGGAAAGTAGCAGACAATGTGGTAGAAAGAAAATACCAGTGATGAGGCCTTGCCTATACTTTCCACAAAAGAATTGCTTGTAAGATTACCCCATCTGAAAACATTTTGTTTGATTGAATACACCCTTCATTATCCGTTGAATTTTTAAGATCAATATCATAGATTATGTACATCATTATTGAGTAAGAATTCATTAATGAAAGCTTAAATATAATTGTATATGGTTCCTCTCCTTTATGATGCTCTTGCAATCAACATTGTCATATATTTAACTGCCTTATAAAAACGAGTGCCTGATACACTCAATTAAAAACAGCTACATCAACATGATTATTTCAGTCAGCATAAAAATCATAGCTTATTTTTGTCTGAATTACCACCACTTGGTAAATATAATTGCACAAATTACTGTGCCATATTTTATGTGGAAGAAATAAAAAAACATAAAAAAATATAAAAGTCTGGTGCTTTTCTTAAGAAGATACATAATAAAAACTGCAGTCTTCCATTGTATGCAGCTTCTGTCCTCATGGTCTCAGTCACTATAGAAAAAATAATATGTTCTGATTAGCATACTAACAAGTGTATTGTCCCATTCTACCTGCTTATTAGGTGACTCTTTACTTTGTCCCCAATGTTTATACTGAATTTTAGGCCTGGCTATCATCATATTAACTGACATATTACTGCAGGCCTTGTGTTCAAGTAGACATTATTTTATTTAATAATGACTCCAAATCACAAGAACTTTGATACAAAAGAGGCATGAGAGAATGAACTAGAAATACAAATTAATATGTATAAAGTCTTTAACCCAGATAGAAAGAAACTGCTGTGTTTAGGACTCAGAACTGTACTCTATGCTTTCAGGCATTCACTGGAGATCTAAACATTACTGGCCATACACACCTTTCTCTGATAAAATAACACTCCTAAAAAAGATGTAATAATATAAGCTCATATATCATAATATTTTATGGAAAGTATAAAAATGCTATTGAAATTCAGAAGATAAAAATAGTTCAACATGAGGGAGGAGTAAAGAAGATGGTTTCCTGAAACAATGTGGCATTTGTGCACCTAGAGAGAGAAGAAATGTCTGGACATAGATGCTACGAAAAGAGTTGTGTGGAAAGGAAACATTGCAATTGGAGAGAAGCACAGCCAAGGAAATGGAGACAAAAATTCCTGGAGTATATTTGTGAAGTGGAAAGTAAATCACTTAGAACTACAAGGTCATATGTTACAAAGAACTCAGGAGCAAAGGCCAAGAAAAGTAATTAGAGAAATATCCAGTAATAACTATTGCGTTCTGTGAACAGGAAACTTATAAACTTCAGTTTGCATTAGGAAAATTGATAGGATTAATTGGAATAGGAAAAGCTAAAGAGTAGTAAAAAGGTTATAATGATCAATCATAAGAAAAGTGTGCAAGAATGAACCATTGTGATGTAATAGAAAAGACCATTCCAAGAGATTGAGGAAGTCAAGTCAAAGTGATTAATCGAAGGTAATTGCAAATGGATAGAGGATGTAGAGTGACAATTTATTGTTAAGCGTGAGAGATAAAAATGTGATATTACTATCTGAAATAAATTTTATGGGATCTACTGTACCTTTTTTGGAATTCTGTTAAGAACTTGACTTCAGATATATGGAAGGCAGACCCCAGGATATGTGACAAAAGTTAGAATGGTGGTCTTTTGTGATGCTTGTATATGTGAATGAGTGTGTGTGTGTGTATGTGTATGCATGGGGGTTGAAGGAATGGGGAAATATATAACTTTTGACATTGCACTTCTGTGAACTCACTGAAGGAGAAACAATGAACACTGTCTGTTACATAATAGTCCCAGAAGAGAAAAAGCAGTTATGGCAAATGCTAGAGTAGACAAACATACCTAATTCTGGGTATGTTTTCTTAACAAAAAACCAATACAGTATTGCAAGATCTTTAGACTCTGCTTTCAACTTTTAGATGTGTTTATTAATAATATAATTCATAAAAACAGTGAGTGATATTCACTATAGACCAGAAATATTAAAATATCAAGGGTATTTACTTCTATTCCATAGAGATCACAACTTGGTATACATTTTGTCAGAAAACTCATTAAGTTCAAGGGTTTTTGCATTTAGCAGGTGTTTGCAAATATGGAGGCACCCAATTTGAGGTTGTTACTCACTGTAAGTTGTTATATGGGAAATAAAAACCTCGTCATTGATTGTTAGATCAAGAGACGTATGTGTTTTTTTGGCAAGAGTAGCAAGCAAATAATTTGAAGCTACCAAACTTCATACATGGTAGCTCACATACATTCATAATGAGTCAAGATGTTGGGCTATTTATTTCTCCAGATAAGTAGATTGTCTTTATCATTCTCTTTTCTCTTGATATGCTTGCTTTTAACAAAACCACTTTTGAAATTATCTCACTCAAAATTCAGAATTTATACAGGAGCTATTGACCTAGAAGACACAGTATGCCAAACATAATTCTAGATTTTGCAAGTCAAATATATTTTTAAAAATTTCTGTCTTCATATATTTTATAATCTAGTAAGAATTTATACTGAGGGTTGGTCAAAATTTTAACAGATAATTGTAGACTCCGTGACCCTTATTTATGGCTAGAAACCGATTATGAGTGAGTACATCCCATGTTCATCTTTTTGGGTTTAGGTTACCTCACTCAGTATAGTGTTTTCTATTTCCATCTATTTGCATGCAAAATTCGAGAAGTCATTGTTTTTTACCGCAGCGTAGTACTCTAATGTGTATATATTCCACACTTTCTTCATCCATTCTTCCATTGAAGGGCATCTAGGTTGCTTCCAGGTTCTGGCTATTACAAATAATACTGCTATGAGGGCTGATGAGAAGCCAGGGACAATGGCACGGGGTTTTGATCCTACTTCATGTTCTGGCTTTGTGGGAGCCTAGCCAGTTTGGATGTTCACCTTCCTAGACATGGACCGAGGGGGGAGGACCTTGGACTTTCCACAGGGCAGGGAATCCTGACTGCTCTTTGGACTGGAGAGGGAGGGGGAGAGGAGTAGGGGGAGGTGAGAAGGGTGGGAGGAGGGGGAGGGAAATGGGAGGCTGGGAGGAGGCGGAAACTTGTTTTTTTTCTCAATAAAAAAATTTTAACAGACAAATTTCTGTCTAATATTATATTTATTTCAATATTTCCATGCTGCTAATATCAGATTCATATTTTAAATCTAAATGATGGGTTTCCTTTTCACAAGACTGTCATGTGTTCCTCATAATTGAATTGAATCATGGTTATAATTGTTTTCCAAAAGAGAATAATTGAAAACATGATTGTCTACTTCTTTTTCTTTCCACCCCTCCCTCTTCCGTGTGTCTCTCTACTTTCTCTACTTTCCTCTCTCTCTTCTGTCTCTCCCTGTCTCTGTCTCCTCTTTCATACCTCTCCCTCCCACTACCCAGCCTTCTTTCTGCCCCATCTATCTGACCTCTTGTAGTGCCTGCACTATGGGACAGTAGGTGAGCCAGGAACTAGGCTGGAGATTTAAAAACACATGCACACACACAGACAGAGACAGGGGAACACAGGTCATCCTTGAAACAAGAGCCAACATTATTGTGCTCCAGGGAAGCTTATATAAGGATCCTTAACTGATAGTCATGCCCCAGCTCATGGGATTTCCAGCTGTAAAATCTACCAGGAATCACTACCCTGCCATCAGGAACTCATAAGGGTCTTGTGCTCAGAGCAGCTGCAGGCACAGGAAAACAAGTTGTTTACTTGTTTACTCCAGCAAACAACTGATCTGAAGCAGGCAAAAAAAAAAAAAAAAAATAAAAAAAAAAAAAAAAAAAGCAAAAAAAAAAAAAAAAAGCCAAGGGGTCAGGGGTCTGCATCCCCCAACAGCCTCTTTTCAATCATGACACTGTCCCTCATAAGGATCACTCTGGTAGGTTGTCTGTTTCTTGCTTTATGTTATAAAATCATTCCATTATTTTGACTGACAGCTATTTGTTTTTGCTTATGGCATTATATATATATGTATTTGATATATATGTGTATATAAATATATACATATATATTTGAAATGTAATTATGAAGTAGAGAAAGTATAATAGAATTAGAAAGTGTACCTATTCTCATACTCCATTACAATGTGACCAACAATCAAGAGTGGCTGCTAAAACTGGTAAGTATTATAATGATAGCAACACTATAGGAGATGAACTGAATTTCCTGATCAATGTTAATATCATGAAAAGTGAAAAAAAATCAGGTGGTATGTTTCTTCTGTTGTGATATAAAACCACAGGCCAAACAAGAAGCTTCCATTCCTGAATCCATTCAAGCTTTTGGAACAAGTCACTATGTACAGCAAATAAGCCTAGATTAGTATGTTAATGAACTCACAAAATATCAATAAGCCAGATTTACAAAGTTATTAATAACAAATAACTGACAGTAGAATGAATTGGTATTTAAAGAAAGAGTAGAAAGATAGAAATTAGAAGAAGATTAAAATTAGAAGAAGATTAAGACAGATATCCATCAAATGTGACATGTGTAATTTGTTTTCAAATTTATGTCAACTATAAAGAGGTTTCTTTTGTGAAAATTGGAATGTCTAAGCATGCACTAACTGTTAGTCCATATAAAATTAATAATCTGTTAGGTATTATCATGGCACTGTCAAAGTTCTTTAAAGTTCTTATGTTAAAGAAATACATCAATTCTGAAAGAACTGACATGATGTTTGAACACTTACTTAAAAGTCCACTAGAATTCATCAGCAAACGATGCAAAAATAAGTAGGAGTGGCAAACTGAAGAAAGATCTTCAGAATATGTAATTGTTCAGTGTGAGATGTCTTTCTTCTTCTTTAGCTTTAAAACTTTCTATAATAAAATGATTTTGTAAGGGAAATAGTGCTTGTACTTTGTAATTAAAGTGTTATTTAATATTCATATTTTTTTTCGTGTTGATCTTAGGAAACTCTCTTCATTGCTATTCTGGGATAGGAACACAGTGTTAAACACAGCTTTAGCAACATGTGCCTTTCACTCTGGTGATTGACAGCTGGAGAAAAGAAGACAAAAATACTTCAAAATGAAAAAGCTTATGATGACTGGATTTGAAAGAAACTGGAGAGATGAAATACCCTGAGCCTTGCCCACATGACAGGATACATAAAGACTTCTGTAAAACCATCCCTTCCTTTGACTCCTCAGTTGTCTAAACTTCCTTGACTACTTTTGCTGAAACTAGCAGTAGGCATGGTAATTGTGGCCACCACAAATCATCTTCACCATGTGGGGATACTGTTAGTCTTCATGAGGTGACCTTTCCCAAGAACAAAAAACTCCTGCGTGTATGTCAAAAAATGTTGACAAAAGCCTGTGAGAACAAGAATGTCTATAGTATTTATCACACCAACACTGTGGGTAATAGAAATTCTCCTGCAAATTAACAGCCATAGTTGAAACTATTTGTGCATTTCTGCAAATGCCAGCATAGTGTAACATCTGTCCTAGCAGATAAAACACAAATCATTTGATGCAGTTAGTGTACTGTTCTTTCTTGCAAAGGTCACTTACTCTTTAGCCTGTCACAATTAAGGTAGCTTTAAGCAGATACCAGAGACCCACTGTTATCGCACAGTTCAGATGCTGACATCACACAGCAGACAACCTGTTTGTCTCCATTTAATAGCTTCAGGACACAAAACTAATTTTCCCCTATCATTACCATTTCTGTATGTTAATTAAATTATATAATGTTTCACACACACATCAAGAAGAATCGTACTTTAACATCCAATGATATTTTATTTTAATTTAATTTTTTATTGCTTTATAAATAATACCATTCAAAATTTCGCCTTCTTTCTCTCCTCCCATTTCACTCCTGCTCCTCCACTCCCCCTCCCCCTCTCCCCCAGTCTTTTTTTTGAGTATAATAGAGGGTTATTTATTTAGGGGTAGACTCACGGATTACAGTCCTCTACTCAAACGGGGAACAGCAACCAAATCCCACAGCCAAAAGAGACAAAATGTGTGCTTTACATCGGTATATATAGTATAAGAGGCCACACCCAAGTGAGTGGGTAACTTAAAGGCTACTGGCTGTAGGAATTCCTACAACACTTCGCACTTTTGTTTAAATAAGAAAGTTCTAAGCCTAATAGAAAATTATATACAATAAGAACAATTATCAGGTATAAAAATTAGAATTAGAGCCAGCATAAATAATATCAAGCAAGAAATGTGATAAATTTTTCAGTAATTATCTTATCCTAATGAGTTTAAGTTAGTCTTTTCTTCTCTCTCTCAAGCCTACATACACTCATCCAACACTGTGGTCTTTTATGTCTGAATCTGTTTTATTGTGAATCTGCAATTTTTTTACTATCTAGGAGCACTTTGTTTTGCAGTTTTAAATCACTAAGCGCTTAAGAATCTAAGCTGTGACAATTCCTAGGTCAAAAACAGGTACTGCCTGCTTGCCCAGCCCAGTCCAACATGACGGAGCCGCTCGTGCCTCTGATCCTTGCACATTGCACCAGTAGCGTGGTGGAGCTGCTTGTGTCTCTGAGCCACAGCACACAATGACTTCCTTTTAGGCACACAGTGAGTCTAGTTGCCATCTCCCCCAGTCTTAAGAGAGGGCAGGGTACCCTGCCTTGTGGGAAGTCAGAGGCTCTCCCCACTCCATCCAGGCTTAGGAAGGTGTGCATCCAAATAGACTAGGATCCCCAAAAGCCAGTACATGCAGTAGAGACAAATCCCAGTGCCATTATCATTGGCTTCTCAGTCAGCCCCCATTGTCAGCCATGTTCAGAGAGTGCAGTTTGATCACATGCTCCTTTATTCCAGTCCAGCTGGCTTTGGTGAGCTCCCATTAGACCAGGCACACTGTCTCAGTGAGTGGGCCAAGCCCTCGCACTCCTGACTTCCTTGCTCATATTCTCCCTCCTTCTGCTCTTCAACTGGACCTTAGAAGCTTAGTCCAGTGCTCCAATGTGGGTCTGTCTCTGTCTCCATCTGTCATCAGGCAAAGATTCTATGGTGATATTCAAGATAGTCATCAGTCTGACTACGGGACAAGGCCAGTTCAGGTACCCTTTCCTCTACTCCCCAAGGACCTAGCTGTGGACATCCCCGTGAGCACCTGGGAATCCAATGATATTTTAATATAGATTCAAGAATAGATTCACATTTACTTGAAAATATTACATAATGCTAACTAATTCACATGAGTTTCTTTTAGCAAGCTATTTTATTGCCTTTTGCAGAAGGATTGTGTGTGAACATGCTTGCTTTTCTATCTGTTCTTGCAATATGGATGAAATATTCTGATACAACATTTGACGCTATCTTTATTTTGTGCATATCTATTTGCATTTTTCTAGAAATGAAAGGGGAACACAATTTCTTCTTCTTTTCATCCAGCCTACCAACATGTGTTTTCCTCTAAGCAAACAAACAAGGATGATAACAAGAATGGGGCTTTAGTCTTTTCTGTTTTGTTTTTT
>NC_022021.1:13760165-13761717 GCF_000317375.1 Microtus ochrogaster
TTTCTCTGTGGTTTTGGAGCCTGTCCTGGAACTAGCTCTTGTAGACCAGGCTGGTCTCGAACTCACAGAGATCCACCTGCCTCTGACTCCCGAGTGCTGGGATTAAAGGCGTGCGCCACCACCACCCGGCTTTGATCGTCTTTTCTGATCATGACTTTGGGCTTAGAATTTTGAAGATATAGAGTCCATTAGATGATAGAGGCCACATTCATTCTATGTTTAGTAACAGAATTGGGGCAGATATGTTAAGTGACTCATACATGTTAGAAGGTGAGTTTTTCAAAGCCACAAAGGTTAGCACTTGAATAGAGCAGAACAGATCAAACCCAACCACATATACATGGTAAATTATTTTCAACAATGTTATAAAACTTTCACTATGTTATTTATATCAAATATGACTCAAGATAATATGGACTGATTCCAGTTATACAACCTTATCAAAGGATGAAAATATAGATATAAGAAAAAGCATCATCCAGGCTTCAGAATTAAGGAAGAGAGGCTTATTATAAAACAATATAAAGAAATTTCTGAGGCACAAACCATCCATTCCTAGACCCTTCACAGTGTCATATCAAAAGACCTAGAACTAGCACAAAGAAGGGTGTGATGGAGCCAGAGGAACAAGGAAACTGAACCTGTTCATGAAGTATTACGAAGCAGTAGGCAACCAGAGTAGTGGCATCTTCAGACTTGACACAGGAATTCATTCAAAAGCAGTAGCACATCAAATAGGGAGTCTTTCTGAGGACAGTGCTGTGGAAAATCCTTGAATAGTTTGACAAAGAGGCAATACCCTATGAACTCACACTTAGAAGCAGAAGCACTTTGAGATCTTAATGGCAGACATATATACTAAAAAAGAATAGCTACAGATTCCTACAAAGTCTGTGCATTAGGGTTTCTGCCTCTCATTTAGTAGAGAGGTCGTTGTCCAGGAATCTTAATTTTTCAGTAGAATCTTTATTCCCATGTCTGCATTCACCTTTGTCTCTTGAACGCCACAGCACACCAGCATCCACTAGGCACGTCAACGTTTTAATCATGTTCATGCATATAGCTGACATCTATTTCTTGAAATGTCAGTTATGGCAGCTAGGAAGCTGAAATTGGAGTCAGTAGTCTTTATTCTACATTTATTTTGTGCTCCTGGAACAGTTAATGACCTTAGAACTTCAATATAGCAACAGCACACATGTACATTAAAAATGAATGTCATCCTGGTCATAGGATGAGTTTCATGAAATATCTTGTTTGTGAACACCTTTTGAAGTAATCCTACACATGCTATACAAACACCTTAGCTAAATTATTAAATATCCAGACAAGTCTATTTTAATGTGAATATGTTGTATTAAAAATTACAATCTTAGCAAATTTATTAGAACATTAATTATATATTATGTTCACATATTTTTCACTCCTACATAAAGTTGATACTGAAAAAATAAAAAGAATGGGCCGGGCGATGGTGGCGCACGCCTTTAATCCCAGCACTTGGGAGGCAGAGGCAGGCGGATCTCTGTGAGTTCGAGACCAGCCTGGTCTA
>NC_022021.1:13762177-13782797 GCF_000317375.1 Microtus ochrogaster
AAAAAAAACCAAAAAAAATAAAATAAAATAAAAAATAAAAAGAATGGTAAGGCCGTTAATGTTTTGATGGAAGAAGGAAAAGAGTCAGAAGGAAGCAAAAGAAAAGAGTTTGGAAAAATTCAGTGCATGACTCTGACGTTTATGAAGAGGAGCCAGAAAATACGGAAGATGAATACAGACATGAAAGAGTTTAAAAACTAATAGTCTTTCTTTGATGTACTGTCTACATCCTTCAACTCGTTGTGTGCTGAAGAAAAAATAATTGTAACTTTATTTTACTGTTTACCCCTTAGATCCTCCAGAATTAAGAGGAAGAGAAAAACCCTGAGTTTATAGCTTTTAGCACATTCCCAATTTATGCTTTCTTCTTCTGCTACTGCCAGTGATAGTTCTTATGTAAGCTTTCAGAACTCAGGACTTTAGAAGTGTCTGAATAAACTAGGAAAATGGTGCTACCATCAAAAGGAGGCTTCTCTGATGAAGACACAGTTCTAATCTTCTGGATACAGGACCATCACTTGGACTAAAGGCAATTGTGCATCAAACTGTAGATTTGGGCTTCTTGATTGCAACAATGCACTTTTCCATTTAGAATTCCAATGATAAAAACAGCTATAGGCTTCCATTCCCTTGTGCAGGGAACAGCTGGGAACTTTAAAGACTTTTCTGGGCATCCTGCCCTCCATCTCAAGGCTTCTAAACAAAAACTAGCTCTGAGAAAAATATGAGAGAATCACAGAAAAAAAAAATGAGTCTTTCAAACCAAGTCCCAGTATAGATCCATATTCAATCACCATTTCCCAGAGGGCCTCAAACGTTGAGTTAGCATGCACAAAGCGTTGGCACTTGCCTTTATGCTCACACCTGACATTTGGTTGTAATACACAAACATCTCCCTAGAACTCATTTTCTTTCTCTTAAACATTGTGTTAATTTTTTTCTGAAAGTCAGATAACTCCCATGACAACAAAGTTGAAAAGTAAAGTAAAAACAGACCTCTCTTGATTGCAGCCCACAGCAACCTGTTCTTTGCACAAAAGTAATTCTGGCTGCTTATTTCAGAGATAGTCTTCATATATACATATACATATATATATAAACAATTTTTTAAACAGGTATGTAGTGTGCAAATGTAATTTTTTTCTTTTTTTCTCCTCCCAAATAAATAAAATAAATACCCTCTTCCCTCCCCTTTAACCCTCCCCATGCTCCCAAATTACTCAGGAGATCTTGTCTTTTTCTACTTACCGTGTAGATTAGATCGATGTAAGTCTCTCTTAGTGTCCTCATTCTTGTCTATATTCTCTGGGATTGTGATTTGTAAGACTTGTGTGTACTGTCACAATTATTGCAGGGTCCTATGTTCAAGTGTGTTGTTGCACCTGGGAAACAATGTTCCTTGTTGTCATCCACTACCTCTCCTCTTGCCACTCTTTTGTGAAGATCACCGAGCCTTGCTGGGGAGGGATGTGATATGTGAATCTCATTTGGAGCTGAGCACTCCATAGTGCTTCTCAATGCAATCTTGTTTCATCTCATTTTATTTTATTATTTTTATGGGTTTATATAAAAATTTCACTGAATGTATTTTTCTATATTATTTAGGGTATATCTATAAAACTATTATACAGTTCTATCTAGTATATCTTTAATACTATCATATAGCTCTATTTAGTTGTTCTATTATAATTTGTTTAATAACCATTTTCTTTTAATCAAGAAATGCCACGTGCCTACAATACTATTCTTTATCCAGTTTTTTATTGCTAGCCTTTGAAATCATCACTGGTATGTATGGTTTTGTCCAGCATCACTCTGTTTTAACTTTACTATTGTTCTAAATATTTGATAAGTAAAGCCCCACTTTTTCCTTTGTTTTTTCCTTCTCCTGTCTCATTAGTATTCGCTCACATTCCTTTATACAAAAATCCTTTACATTTTCATATTTATGACTTTTCTGCATATTCTATTTTCCAGTTAACTTTAGGATCAACTTTCACATTCCTAAATATTCTGTCTAGTAACTAATATTGGTAGAATATTAAATCATACATTAATAATTCATTTTCTATATATTAACAATCAATGAAAAAGTAAAAGTTTAAATAGCAAGAATCATCCTGCCACAATGCGCCCATGAAAAAAAATTTACATAAACATTTGCATACTACTCTGGTCTCCAATTCCCTGCTTGCACTCTGTGGTCAAATGCTCATTAAATATTGTAGACATCGAAAGAGAAATGCATTTTCTTCATAGAATAGAATTCTGTGAGGGTGCATGGCACTTCTTAGGCCAGAGCCATGAGACTAAGGGTTACTAATGAAGAAGCAGAATTGCACAGCGCAGAGCAACAGAGGGTAGGGAGGCGGATGGGAACAAGGTAGGAGCAGGAGGAGGTGGTGACTGAGGCCTGTCTCTCACATTCCCAAAACACTACCCAGTTTATAATCCGGGGGTTATTTCTAAAGGAAGTTTTGACATACATACTGGAATGTTAAATTGTTAAATGTTAAAACATTTTAAATAACATAAAAACTTTCATAAAAACAAATTAATAAAAACATGGCAGATTTTCCTTTGTGCCTTTTAGTGTTTTTCTGCTTCCTCATTTCTATGTTCTCTGCCTCACAAAATCATCTCAAAAGACAGAAGTTCTCAAAGCTTCTTTTCTGCTTCTACTGACTGTATTTATAATGTAGTCGACTAAGGGATCTGAAATGACATTTTTTCATATTAGATATTTGGCAAAAGAAAAACAAAATGAGAACACTGAATAAATTCTTAATTTTAGTTAAAGCTTTTTTGGTAAACTCTGGAAAATTGTGTTAGAGCGTAGGAATAGATGTGGGAAAATTATAAGTCATTACGAACAATGAACACACAGTAATGTATGAAGTCCAACAGTGGAGGAAATGGTTGTTTAAATACACTTGGGATGCAAGATTAAATTCAAGCAAGAAAGGGCTGACACGTGAACAAGAACACTGTGGTTCCTTTTGTAGAACACTGTAATTTCACTTTTCGTGTGATTTTGCAAGCATTCAACATAATAAAATAAAAAGTGGAGCCTGAAGTCAGGCAAAGATGTCATCAGTGATGGTAGCAGGTAGGCCTAAATTTCCTAATGTTGTACCACAGTGGTTTTAAACTTAGGTTTTGATATTATAATAGAATTGTGTCATTTCCTACTTCTCTTTTCTTCCCTCCAAACCTTTCCATATATACTTCTTTGCTCTATTTCAAATTCAAGGCCTCTTTTTTTTAAGTGCTGCTATATGCATGTATGTATATGTACATATTCCTAAATGCATAAATATAACCTTTTCAGTTAAGTTTGTATAATGTTATGTGTTGGTATTGGATAAGCAGTTGGTGTCTTCTTCCTTGGGAAAGACTATTTCCCTCCCACTCTCAGAATTGATTACTTGCCTGTACTTCTTTGTGTGGGATTGAGACCTTAAGGGCTTTTCCCCGTCCACTTTACTCTATCTACTGTTGTTGTCCTTGTTCAGCTCATAATTAGGGAACTGTGTTGGTGAAAATATATAGCTATCCTGCTCAACTAGAGGAAAATTATGCTAACTATCCATGATTAGTGAAGTCAAGGATCTTAACCTTCAACTGATTAAATCAGAATTATCCTTAACTACATTTTAAACATTTGTTCTTATACCCAAAAATAAATGTAGTTCTCACCCCTCAACATGAAAACTTCTCTTTGCAGCAGATGTAGACCATTATGAAGAGGCCTAACTTAACATCAGTGTAGTCATGACAACCTGCAGACTAATAATATAGGACTAGGCCTCACACTTACAATAACCAGGAAAAGCCACAAACTGTACTCTGCAGGAGACCAATATGAATTGAGACAAACAAGTACTAGATGCTCCAGAACCTTAAGAATAGTTTACATAATTTGTATATAGGTTGCCAATCTCCTTGCAGCAATGCTAGTGCCAATGTCTGTTTGACAAGACTTTTTTTTTTCTTCCTACTCTGATGGAGGAGGGTCATCTGTCTATGTGTTACTTTCATTGGTTAATAAAGAAACTGCCTTGGCCCTTTGATAGGACAGAAAATTAGGTAGGCAGAGTAGACAGAACAGAATGCTGGGAAGAAGGCAAGGAGGGAGATGACATAGCTCTTCTCTCCAAGATGGACACAGGTTAAGATCTTTCCCGGTAAGCCACCACCTCGTGGTACTACACAGATTAATAGAAATGGGATAATCAAGATGTGAGAGTTAGCCAGTAAGAGGCTGGAGCTAATGGGCCAAGCAGTGTTTAAAAGAATACAATTTGTGTGTTGTTATTTCAGGGCATAAGCTAGCCAGGTGTGCAGGAGCCAGGCGGGAATGCAGCCCGCAGCTCCTTCTACATTAATTCAGCCCCCATCTGAATCTTGAATACCCCTACCCCCATCATTTACTCTTTAAAAACCCTGCCATAGTTGAGTTCAGTGCTCTCCCTGATCCAACCACTGTATTGGAATGGATGAAGAACCCAAGCCTGAACTTGCAATAAAGGCTCTTTGCTTTTGCATACAAACTCAGACTCCTGGTGGTCTCTAGGGGGCTCATGGTGTAGGCATAACACACTGCAGAAAGCCACAGCCAATCAGATTCAGAGCTGTGTATTCCAGGCCCAATGGATATACCTACAAAGCAATAGCACATTGTTTTTAAATTTACAGACATTGTCCCATAGTATCTACCCACTCATTCTACTTTCAGAACAGTGTTTTGTTCTGAAACAGATTCAGTTTTGCTGGAGAGATAAGCAATTTAATGATTCCAATTCATAAATTAGAAGTTTATAATTATAGCTAATGTGATGTTTTAATTCTATAGTTATAGACTTCTACATTTAATTTCTTTTGTAAATCATAAAATAGAAAAAAATCGGGGCTTCCTTTTCCTTCTACTATATTTAATATCAGTAGCAAGAGGAACATCAAATTTAAAACTTTAAGGAAAAATAATCATTTTTTAAATAAAAGAACTTTAAGAAAAAATATTAAAAAGAAAATATCTTCACTAGATACTGGTTCTGATTTTTCTGATTCCTCTCACCTCTTCCTGGACCTTCACTCATGTGCACATACTGATACACAGACCCTCTGCTTTACAGATAGAAAATAAAGTAAAAATATGATAATTTTGTTGTAAGAGCCCTGTCACAACATTATGAGACAGAAAATCCTCATAGATGCCATTGGGTTTTGTTTCCTGTTGACTGAGAGTGCAGCCTATCCTGAAGTATAGTTTGTTCCCCCAGTAAGAATCTCATGGAGAAAACTAAATTTTCATTTACAAGTGATTATCAATTGGAGATAGTTTCTGTGTTACGGATAGGGTTATGTGACACTGTCTTATCAGTGCCTGGACAAAGCTGGTGCAGACCTGTGAAGGCCCTGTGTGTGCTGTGTCGGGCTCTGTGAGTTCACATGTGTGCTGGTCCTGTTGTGTTTAGAAGGCTTATTTATTCTGTTTTCTTCAGCATTTGGAACTTTATTTTCCTTCTACCTTCTTTTACTTTGCTCATGTGTCTAACAAACAGTTCAGGACTACTCTGTGGTAGCTCCAGCTCATTTGGCCCATGCTCTGGAAGCTGCTGACCAATCCTCTGTGACTGACTGGGCACTTGGGTCTTCAGCAGGAGAACTGCTGGATAGATGCAGAGGGCACCTGCACTCCTTCAGACCCATCTGCTACCACTGGCTGACTAGCATAGAAATCAGGAACTAGTGTAATCTAGTCTCTGTGAAATTGCTCCTTGGTCACAACCTTCTCAGCAGCAGCCTGCTCCTCCTTCTCAGTCTCCTCTTGCTTTCTGTAGAAGCAGAGACCGGGTATAACCTCCCATGATCATAGAAGACAGTATCACATATGTGGAGAACTTTACTAGCCAGCATTCAGGGCAGTATACTCTCTGAGTGAGTTCCCTTGCAGTGTGGATGGTAATGCCCACATAACACAGAGGAGAGTCTGCGTTACACAGAGCAATGGTGGGCAAATTGTCAAAATGCCTCTGGGAGGGACTAGGTGTCAGCCCTGGAATCAGGCACCACCAGAAGCTGTAGCTCTCTGAAGGCTGTCTGGGTCTGGTTAGTGAAGATCTCAGGCAAAAAGCAGCTAGCAATTGGAGTAGCTCCAGGGGCAGCAGCAAACTCAGCACAGCTGGGTAGGTGTTCCTAGATGCTGACATCAGCAGGGCTTGCAGTTTGTAACAATTGTCTGAGCTGTGAACAACAGCTTTTCTCAGGTCTTCTTCAGATTTATAATATAGATATCATCACTTTTCCTTGTCTAGACATACTACTTTGTATGGAAGTCAGTTAAGTGGGTTCCTGTGGCAAGGAGTTAGAGAACATCTTCCTCCTTCATCTGCAGGACATCAAGGGCTCCAGACATTGTGTGAGTTTCCTTTTAAGTTATGACGGGAATCAGGAACAACACCATATGGACCTGTTCGTGGGCAGCACAAAAAGATGGTTGAGTAATTTTAAATATGAAAACATGGTTAATCAACATTAGTTTTAATTAGTAACTACAATTAATTACTGACTTGCTGTCAGCTGCTGCATTTGATTCTGCTTACATTTCATTTAATCATTGTATTAGTCGGTGTTCTTTAGAGCAACAGAACGAATAGAACACACATACATACATATATTTAATATATATACATATAAATATATATTAAAAGGGAATTTCTTAGAGTAGCTTACAGTTGCTTGTAGTTTGGTGAGTCCAACAGTAATGTTTCCTGGTGCAAAAGCCATGAATCTAGTAGTTCAGGCCACAAGATTGAAAGCCTCACTTTAATTGGAATCTCGAAGAAGTGGGCTCTGATAATAGTAATGTCTCAGGAGCAAGATACATGAACTTACCTTTAAGACAGGGTAAACAGGCAAAAAGCAAAACTTCCTTCTTCCTTGTCTTTTACGTTGGCCACCTCCCAGAGCTGTGGGCTAGATTTAGGGTAGGTCTTGCAACCTCAAATGATGTACTCAAGAAAATCAGTTCCAGTGTATCCAGCTGCTTAGGTTTCTAGCTGATTCCAGATGTAATCAAGTTAATAACCAATATTAGACATCACAATCATTTAATGTATCATTTTGGAATATCGTTAAAGACAGTTTGTAGAGACTCAGACTTATGTTGTACTCTTGTTGTGTTTCTTGCTCTTAAGAATATTTTTCTGAAGCCCTTTCCTTCAGAGGTAGTGATGGACAAGAGTTAGAATAGATGTTGTCTGAGTAATCCCCCCTTTCCAAATTTTGTCTTTTGAAAACAAAAGGCAACTAAATGATCAAGCCAGAATATTTCAGAGTGGGATGATATCTTTGTCACTCATCTGTGGCTGTGAAGAGACATGATGACCAAGGCATTTCTAATAAAAGAAAGCATTTAGTTGGGGACTCACTTATAGTTCCAGAGGTTTAGTGTATTATCATCATGGTGGGAAGCAAACTGGAATGGTGCTGCAGTGGTAGCTGGGAGCTTTACGCTGTGATCCACAGGAAGGGGAGGGTGGCACTGTGCCTGGTCTAGGCTTTTGAAACCTCCAAGGCCACTCCCAGTGATGCACTTCCTCTAAAAAGGCCACAACTCCAATCCTTTTCTAAACAGTCCACCAACCAGAGACTAGACATTCAAATATATGAGCCTACTGGGCCCATTCTCATTCAAACCACTACAGATGTAGAGAGACAGCTTTCAAAGGAATCATGTAAGGCTGAAAAACGTATTTTTCAGCTGTGTTCATGATAAGTAGAGAGTCTTGCTTTATTTTTAATGTCTCTTGGACCGTTGTGCTGCCTTAAGCACACCACTGCCACTTCTCCTTTCACCCCCGCCACAGACTTGTTTTTATTACTCTTCAGCTGAGGACTGAAGCCTAGGATCACATTTGACATGATTTATAAGAACAAAGTAGCATGACATTTCACAATTTAAAACAGTATGATAGATTCCGTTATCCTGTGTGCACAAACTGATTTTTGGGAGCCCATTCTCTATGGAAGGATAACTTGCTCAGCCTTCCTACAGGCGAAGGGGCTTGGTCCTGCCTCATCTTGATATACCAGACTTTGTTGACTGCCCAAGGGAGGTCTTACCCCCCTGAAGAGTGGAGGGGGAGTGGGATTGGGGAAGTAGGGGGCTGGAGAAAGGGAGGGAGGGGGAACTGGGGCTGATATTGAGACTAGTATGTAAAATGAAAAAAAATTTAAAAAAAAGGATGACAGAAGTAACTTTGCATCTCTACAGATGGCTACTATAGCTTCTGTTTTACAAATGGCATAACCATGGCATCACTGGCACTTTAAATCACATTATTCTCGGTTCTCCTGCATACTTCCCTGCCCTCTGAGTAGGCCTGGTCATTCCTTAGACCAGTGACATGTGCACAGGTGCAGGTATTACTTTTAGGTAAACCCAATGAGGAAGCCCTTGCCATTCCCCAAAGTGGCCTCTCTTTTACTCTGCCTCTACAACTGGGCAGTGTTCTGATGGGGGGCACTTTGGGTAGCTTGAGTTCTAGAGTGGGAATGATACATAAGGGAAGCCAAATCCCACATAAAAACATGAGAGAAATAAGAGTTAAGTCATATTGATTCTAGATGGTATTGGCATTGTTTTTACAGTGCCTGAGTAGCAGAATCAATAATGAGGCTCGGAGCCCAGCAGTGTTTCCTTCTCGGTGAATTTATACTGACATCAAACACGACCTTCCTGGCAAAGGACACAACCTAGGAAAAAATTTTGAAGGTTTAGTGTTGAGTCATGTAGGTATGTTCCTGCAGTAGAGGGAGTCACTCACAGATTGCTCATCCCCTGATTACTCAAGAAATCGAGCAGACATGGAAGTTCACTATAATTCTGGCACTCTCAAGGCAAGCAGATTAGGAATGCAAAGTTATTATAAGTGACACAGCAAACCAAACTCAGCCAGCCTGAACTTCATGAAACTCTTTCCCCCATGTATGTTCCCAAAGAGAAAGAAAAAGAAAATACAGAAAGGAACTTGCATTACTGCCACCTCTCACCTACACAATCACCTGTAAGACATCCAAAGACATTTGTTCATCCATACTTCCTGAGTCTCTTCTTTTCTCTTTCCTTTCTTAAAATGTAACAGCAGTAGTTACTTGATCACACCTGCAAGTCATTTAAATATCCTGGGAAATAATTTATCTGAGCCTGAAAGCTTAAATTAAAGCTGTGAAGTGCTCCCTTATTATCTCTGTACCCATCTTGTACTTCAATTCCCTCCTAATGATGTTTGTTCTAGGTCTGCCAGCTTGAAAATTATTTCCTTGATGGAGGAAAAAAGACGTAAAAGAAAATATGAATAAATCTCCAGGATCTGCTATGCAGTGTAACCTTGTATCTTTTGTCATAAATTACAGACTTTTCCCAAGGGCTGTGGAATTGTTTTAAGCAAGTATGCATTTCTATAATATGCCAAGAATGGCTACTTATTAGGGATGAAGCCTAGTTTGGAAACTAGTGTTGCTGAAAATCTATACACAAGTACTCAAACAAATTACTAATTTGAGGTTGATGAGAACAACTTTTGTGGAGAACTCAGAGAGGCTCCTGAAACACTGTGCTGTGGAACACTCAGGTCAAAGCAGGTCTTAATCCCAGGCAGCCAAAGACAGTGCAAAGACAGGACTCTAAGCTCCTTCTCTGTCTGCTCTGTCTGTGTTTTGCTGTTGACTTTGTGTTGACAGGAGTAGAATCTGAGAATGTCTGCTATTGGTGATGGAGTTCAGTGTTCACCATGCTCGTTATCCTGTCTTCTCATCTATCACACAAGAGCAAGCTACTGAGATTTGCTTGGTAATTCACAGAGCTGATTTGAGCTCAGGTCATTCCCAGGGTCAGACACTGTGAATTTCCCTTTCATTTCTTATTGATGGATTTGTTGAGGACTCACACTAAATTTATAGTTTGAGCGATTACTGATTAGAATCTGTGATTTTTTCTCTCTTCACATTCCCTTTACATCTTTCGGGTATGCAGACTCATTTGTCACATAACTTTAGAAACTGTGCTTAATATAATAGTTTGCCTTTCTTGAATGTCACTGGCTTAAACAAATTCTAAGACAAACTGATTTTATCACGTGTGGTTTCTGTTGCCTCGATATAATATACTGTGCTCTTCCTAAATGATAAGAGGACCCACAGTAACATTGTCTTGCTTGTTATTTTGTAATCTTCATAATAATGGTTGTAATAATAAATCTGCTGGTCTGTCTTGTCACATGGGTACCCTGTCATCCTCTCTCTATCTCTCTCCCTCTCTCTCTCTCTCTCTCTCTCTCTCTCTCTCTCTCTCTCTCTCTCTCTCTCTTTCTTTCTCCTTTTCCCTCTATCTGTCTGTCTGTCTGTCTCTGTTTCTTTTTTCTCTCCTTCTTCTGAAGTGACAGTCTTTACCTTTCCTTTCCCCTCTTTATCTTTCCTCTCTTTCTCTGTCTCCCCTTCTCTCTCTTTCTTTCTCCCCCCACCCCCGCCTTCCATAACCCCTTACCCTTATAGTCTTCCTAATACCCACTAAATAAACACTATACCCAAGCTCTCTCGGCATGGTGTATATGTCTGTCTTCTTCTCTCTGAGGTCCCCCACACCAGAAGGAGAACTTGCCAGGGTCATGCCATCATGAATTATAACAATAATTGTTGAGTCTTCAGTGTGTATCACTGAGGTCTGCAGACACCTGATTCAAAAACATGCAGACTTATTATTTACAATGCAGATTAGCCAGCCCTCTGATGTGGGATCCCCCTCTATATGCTGTGATTACCATTAATGAATAATAAAAACTGGCTTGACCTGATAGGGCAGAACTTAGGTAGGTGGGGTAAACTAAACTGAATGCTGGGGGAAAGGAGGCAGAGTCAGGAGAAGCCATGTAGCCTCGCTGGAGCTGGACAGAACTTTAGCCGGTAAGCCACAGCCACATGGCAATACACTGATTAATAGAAATGAGTTAAATTAAGATGTAAGAGTTAGCCAATAAGAAGCTAGAGCTAATGTTATAAACATTAATTTAATTAATACAGTTTCTGTGTGATTATTTCAGGGCTGAGAAGCTGGGCACCAACAAGCAGCCCTCCTTGCAACAGCCCTCCTTTTCAGAAGCAGCTACACAATCAGCAGTGCACCAGGTGAACTGGAAGTACACAGACCCCTGATCAGAATCTATTTGCAAGTTCAAGATGGAGAGTGATTGGCTGTGATAATTGACCATTTTCTCAAAAAATACACATAAGCAAAATGTTTTTATAAATCTTTGTTATTTAGCGTGAGATGTAGAAAAATAAACTATTTAAAGCATCAAGTAATTGACTCATGTTGACTTGCTTTCTCACATTACAAAAATCAATAAAGTAGCTGCTATTACCTACTCAAACCCAAGAAACAGGTATTTGAACTCTGGGGATCTCAGTGCCGACAAACATGTTATTGTCAACTTTTCTGAACAGTATATTTTAAAGACTTCACTATAATAACTGCAATTCCTCTTCTGTGAGATCATTAAGAATTTAAGATGAGGATAGCATTGCTGTCCCCAAGTCCTGCAGCTGCTAGAGTACACATCAGGGTTCTTTTTAATCCTAAGGTTTTCTATTCCATTGTTATTTTGAATAAATCATTATTTCCTGAGCTGGGTTCATAGATAAACCTTCTTATTTTTTTTAAAAAAACTTTATTTTTAACATAAAATAATAGAGCTACTTTGTTTTATAGGGACAAAGAAGCTTTTCTTTCAAAATATAAAAATGAATTCAATAATAATATGTTCTTTGGTAAATTTTCTTTCTTTACTTAAGGTAAGATTTCATAGGGAAAATGAATATTATCTTGTCTATTTTTATTTATTTGGACCCATGACCACACTTTGCTAAAAAAAAAATATATATAAAAAAGCAAAAAAAAAAAAAACCCCAAACTATTGTACATGGGTCATTTACAATATGACTTAATAAGATATATTTTTCTACTTTGTAGAACTACTTCATATTCCAATTTATAGTATTTAGTTTTTTTACATACACTTCTACAAGTATCTATTTTTAAAAGTATTCACATAATCAAAACATTGATATAAACTTAATATTTAATACTTTTGCTATTTATAAATGTGTGTTTATATATATTTGTATATTTTTAACTGAGATTATGTTTTAGCTGTTTTTCTCATCACTATGACAATTTACTGAACACATGAAATTAAGGGAAGAAAGATCCATTTTGGCTTTAGAATTGAAAGAGAACAGCCCATTATGGTGGGAAACAATGGGTATAGGACATGCTTTTGGCATGGGGAGTTTGCACTTCAACTGGCTCTCATCTTGCCTGACTGACTTGACCAGATGCAGGGCCTTCTATAATTCTCAAGTTTCACCTCTATGGCCTGGTGTCCATAGCTAAGCTTCGTATCCAAAAGGTCCTGCAGCCTCTTATGCCAGCACCTTTAGCTGTTTAAATACTTAGCACGTATTTAAACAATTGAGACTTTGGAGCACTTAACATTTAAGCATAACAATATGGTATTTGTTCCTCCTCTTTTCTATGACACACATCTGTAGATCTTTTCAGATTAATAATTCAAACAAAAACAGTTTCAAGAAGCCAGCCCAAGTGATCTGATTACATCAGGCATATTAAGACTATTTTCCTTTTTCCAAAGACCAGATAGCATGAATTTAATCTCAATTTATTGGTTGCTTCTTTTTCTATGTCAAATTATCCTCTCTGCTTGGATTTCCACAGTTGCCACTAACCTTAGAGTTGTTTTGTGCACATTCACAAAGACAGACACAAGATAAATCAATATAAAGAGTCCCATGGAAAGAAAAAGCTGTGCTTCCACTGTTCATGAACTTTATCATTTTATTCAGAAGCGTTATTTGTCAGGGAGTGACTGCATGAAAGTACCCTCATGAATGCGCTTACTATAATTATAATAATTTGCAACAATTCAGCACGCTTGTAGTCAAAGGGAAGCACTCGTCTGCTTGCGCTTTTGTGTTTATTGATGTGAATGCTAGGCTCACAGGTGGTCACTGTAACCTGTGTGTTCTATTCATAGAAGGGCTTCAAACTATTAAACTAATTTGAAAAGACACGGAATACGAAATCAGCAAAGTCCCTTCTGATCTTTTTAAATGTCAGTAATGACCTCATAACAGTAGTATTTCTTTAGGGAGTGTGACAGAAACAGTGTTTTCAGGAAAGGAGTAGCTGTAGAGAATTTAATAATCATGCTAATGACTGGGGGAAGCTAAAAAGTCTTCTTGTTATAATTAGAGGAGCTGCCTTAGTGGTGGCTGTATAATCAGAGCAAAGGAAAGAGCAGCTCACAGGAGACACCACAGAGAAAGAGGCCCCGGAAAGCTACTTTTGCAAAGGAATGTCAGAGATAGAGCTGTCTAAACCAATAGAAACAGTAAACAGACATCCCACTTCAAATGATCAATAGAGAGGCGTCCATTGCCAGCTATGGCTGCAAATAGCAGTGTCCTGTTTAGAAAAAGGAATCAGTTCTTTAACAATTTGCCTTGTGTTGGGTGACAGTCTTTCTATTTGTATTCTAGAAAAGACTGACCCTAAATCCAAAGCAACAAATAGCTACAATTTTAAATTGAATTTAAATTGTTGCTTAGCCAATATACTTGGAGTCAACATAGTTGATAGTGGATCACATAAAAATAACAAGTCATGCAAATTTGCTTTTCCTAACAGTCAACCATCTTTATTCCTCCTACTGTATTGTCTGTGATATGAACATGAGAATGTTGACTTGATTTAAGTGGTGTCAGTACAAAGTAAGATCTGCATGACTAATGTTTGGGAAAATGTGGAGGAAGGGAAAAATGCCCCAGAGAGGGCACTCTTCACTTTGGGGGTAGAGAGTTTGTTAGACTATAGAATTTTCTAAACAATTGCTTTAAATAACTTCTAGAATATTATTATACACAAAATTTGCAATTGTAGGAGACTCTTATTTTAAAGGAATTTCTTTTACAACACATGCATCAGAAATGGAAAAGAGTAAATTTACATTTAAAATAAGCAAACACTGTAATACCAACTCTCAAGAGGTAGAAGAATTATAGTTATAAGGGGCCCTTAGTACCTAGAGAGAATATATCATAAATAGGCAAAACTCAGATTAACTCCAGACTATACTAATTCTTAAATTATGCTTTAGTTAGCAAATTAGTAGGAACATATATTTTCAACATGTAATAATTAAACAAAGCAAGTAACAGAACAGACGTTTGAATGAAAAGAAGGGAAACACAAATAGAGACGGCAAGGGGGATTTCAAAAAAGGTTTTTAAATATGCACACTAAAACAGAGTACATGTAAGTGGTACATTTCTAAAAATTTGCAAGAAATTTTCCTGCTCTTTTTGTTCCAGCTGCATCAAAAGAAACCTCCAAATCCATCCCTCCACATTGGTGTCTTGTCCCCCACAGAATGTACTTTGTCCAAGCCGGGTTTTTTCCCCCTTCTCCTCCCCACCTTCTTCTCTTTCTCCTCCTTCCAAAATCCTCACAGACATTTTCTTGTAGGTTGAGGGATAAAATAAGCAACTCAGCAGTTGAAGTGAGGGATTTTTAATGCAGATTGAGATTTGTGGGGAAAGGGAATAGTCAGAAAAAATACAAAGGTCGTTCCCACCTGTAATCACAGCACTTATGGTGCAGAGGCAGAAAGATAATCACAAACTTCCTGACCGTATATAGTGAGTCTGATGCCAGAGACTACATAGTGACACCTTGTCTCACAAAGCAACCACAAAACATACTTGCTTTCTATTGTGGAGATGTAAGCTAGAATGTCATAGCTCCCATGACAGCATGAATATAGAGTCACCTACATGGAGTGATTGACGTGCTTGGTTTTATCAGAGCAACCAAAATTCAATTGTGCAGGTGCTTATTCTGTTGCACTGGGTACTCACTGCAAGTGGAGTTAAACACATACATATGGTCTTTAATATACATTGTGTTCCCAAATAATAAGTAGTATCTAATATATTTGCTATGTCTAACTAAACTTGCCATCACCTTTGCTGGGTAAGCTTAAAAATTTAACCGCTATTATTTCTCTTTTCCATAACAGTGCTAGAAGAAATCTGAAACAGAAAAATGGTGCCATTGCAAGGAATGTCACTCCAGGCCTTATTTATTTATGATGCAGTCTTTTCTTACCCATGGGTAATACCTTCCAAGGTGTTCTGCTAATCTCTAAAGTCACAGATGATATTAAAGCCTGCAAGTACTATGAGGCCTTCTTAGTATACATATCTATAGTATAGGCTAGTTTATAAACTAGGCACAGTGAGAAATTAGTACCAATTATGATAAAATGGAGCAAGTATAATAATATACTGGAATGAGCTATTTAAAGCCTGATTTCCAAAAGTAGTTGATCTTGAACCTGAGCTTAAGGAAAGCAGAACCATGGACTACCTATCAATAATAATTTTTTGAGAGTAAAACTCTTACTGTAACAAGCACCCAAAGTCTATCATGTGAAAGACATCCCATGAACTGAATTTTATGAACAAGGTGAAATACCAAACCTGAGTCATACTGAGTAGAGTAAAATGTTGTGAAAAAAGTTATCCTAACCAATTACAATCTACAGTAAAAACTCTTGGGTATATTTTCTAAGATACTTGACATTGAGCTTTTTGCTAATTCTTCTTTTTGCATTGTGTGTACATATGTGTAGTGGCAATGGCAGAAGGCAAATAACAATTTATCTTTTAAAAATGTTAGATTCCCATGTGTTTTAAAAGAATTTACTGGCTGAATTTTCTTGGTAAATATTGCCCTCTTCTGTTCATTTCAAGGCCATTCTTGGTAGCGTGTGGCTTTAAACCAAGTATTGAAAGACTCAAAAACAAGTCAACAAACATCAGGCTGATAGGCCCTCATTGTCACGTGGACAGTCTCCTTCTTCCTCGGGCACTGCTTCCACAGGAGCAAAGATGTTGTATTTGGAACATGCAGGAACCAAACCCAGTATTTATTTACATTAAGCCAATCATTGGTGGCTGTTTTGTGGCAACAAATGAATCTTGCAGGATTTCCATGAAGATGATACAGCCCCATTTTAGTGATTACAAATAAAAAGATACTTTGAGAGCCTTTTTCCTGTGGGTGCAAAGAATGAGATGTGAGCTGGAGCACATTAAATTCAGCCAAGTTTCATTGCTGATTGAATGTTTAGCAAAATTCTTGCTCACGAGCAAGCCAGGATATTGCGAAAGCTTGCTTGTTGGTGAACTCCAGAGAAAATTTGCTCTTTTGCAAAGGAGATATAGTGTATAATTTTATTTTAAGATAGACCATTATATTATATAGCCGAGCGGTGGTGGCACACGCCTTTAATCCCAGCACTCGGGAGGCAGAGGCAGGCGGATCTCTGTGAGTTCGAGACCAGCCTGGTCTACAAGAGCTAGTTCCAGGACAGGCTCCAAAACCACAGAGAAACCCTGTCTCGAAAAACCAAAAAAAAAAAAAAAAAAAAAAAAAAAAAGCTAGACCATTATAATCATTTTCGACAACTAAAAAATGAAACTGTGACCACTTGGAAATACTCATCACAGGTCTATGAAACTATTTAGTGCTTTTGCAAAATGTTCTTTAAACTTATATCAGTCTTGAGAAAAGTTTCCAGAAGGCAAAGTTTCAGATGCACACTTCTTGTTATTAGGTGACAATAACATCTCATACATATTAGTTCATGGCTTACCCTGCTGCCTTCTTCCTAGTGTGTGCAGTTCCAACAAAACAATGATTTTAATTATACAATTCCCCTGCCAAGTACAGAAAAAGAAATGGAAGCCAATATTAGGGCGGAGTGTCCTTGTACCATAAGCCAAAACCAGCTCTCCTGTACCACTTTTCAAAATATTTAAACAAAGGCTAGAGGTGTTAAATTTCTTTGGCCTTCAATCATTTTAATTTTAATACATTGTTAGTCATGATCTCTATAACTTTCCAGTTTTTGCTTTGTACATCCCTTGTTTGCTTTCTGTGGCGTTTTTAGCATTTTAATAAAGGAAAATTACAAGAGTATATTTTATCAGCAGTATTCTGTTTTGAAATTATCTCAAAGCAAATGTGATTAAAATTTATCCCAAATGATAATTCCTTTAAAATTTCTCTTTAGCAAAATAATTTCTTAAGAAATCTAGAGCAGGTCAACATTCTTTCTTAAAATTTTCCTTTTGCTCTTTTTGTTGCATATATTCACACACTGAATTTTCTCCTCTGATAAAACACTAGTTTTATTCTGGCAGCAAATATGCAGAATTATATTGATTATAAGGAAAAGAAATGGGAATATAATATTTATATTTCTTGTTCTAACTGTTTTTCTTCATTGTATGACTTTAGTGATAAACCCAAAACCTTGCATCATCTCATCTTTCTTTAGCAGTGTTTCTTATCATTTAAAATACTTTTCCCCCATTTCTTCCCAGAAGCAAAAATGATTTTGTTTATTAGGTTGGTTGTTGTGGGGGAATGAACTGGGAGCGCTGTGAAAGTTGAGCAAGCACTCTACTACCAAGGTATATCCTCTGCCTCAAAAAGATTATTTTGACAATCAATTTGACAATGACTTTTTGAATGACTTCCCAGTTCATGTAAAGAAAAATGAAACTTAATACATGGTCTCTGCAACCATCTGACTTAATTTCACTCTCCACTTCCCTGTCATGAAACTCGTTATCTCCTTCTGTAGCAGTGGGTTCTTAACATTGCTAATATTGTGACCCTCATGTTATAGTTAACCCCAAACATAAAATTATTTCATTGCTACTTCATGGCTATAATTTTGCTACTGTTTTGAATAGTTATGTAAATATTGATGTGCAGGATATTTGATATGAGATCCCCAAAGAGATCAGAACCCACAGGTTGAGAACCATTACTCTATAGAATCCATCTACACAGGTTCCTTGCTGTCCATCAGGTGCCCTTTCCTGCTCAGAAGGTCCACACATGCTTTATCCTACATCACGGAGATTTGCTCTTTTTCTCAGGTACAAAACACCCTATCCTTCACATTTTGGTTGATACCTACTGAGAAAGGCCAACCTTTTAAGTTGCATTCTTTTATTAACTTTTGTTTAATGTTCCCTCCCATCAAAACACTTATAAAAATGCTAATTTGTTTATTTGTATGATCACATGTTCAGTCTGTTTACCAACATGTCCCTAGAGTAGTTGAATGAATGAATAAAGTTATGTACCTAATCAAAATTTAAACAGCATTGATTAATGTACTGAGCTAAAGGTAGATCTCAGCATAAATAAGAAATTATTCCAATAATTTATTCATTGAATTGGTGGCATAATAAATATTTATTGGCCATCTATTTTATTCCAACAACCTTCCTTATTTTTTAGAATATGGAGAATTTTTTAAAAACATTCTTATTGAGTTTTCTTCTGAGCACGAGTGAGAAGGTTGATGGGCAAGTCATGGGAAAAAATAGAAGCTCAAAAGTGCTACAGAGCAAAATAAGAAAGAGCAACTTGTGTGGCATAGACAGTACCAATTATAAATAGAGTAACTAGGGACAGCTTCATTAAGATTTTCAATCAATGGAGGATCAAACCAAGCTTACACTGCAAAAGATTCATTCTAGGAAAACAAAACAAAGAAAAACATACCAGCAATGGGGTACCTAGAGCAGAGAATAAGCCAAGAAGGAACAGCAGAGATAGAATATAAATTCTTGTAGGCCATTGCAACGATAAAGGCTTTTATTTTGTTTGAAATAGAAAGGCATTATATCTTTAGTGGCTCCTTCTCTCTCTCTGTGGATCAGAATAGTCTGCAGGGAACGTTGTGTGAAGCTTGGAAACTGTGAATTATACTGAATTATAGGAATAATGCAGTAGAGACGGCAGTGACTGAGTCAGGATGCCAAGTGGAAGAGGCAAACAGTGCTTAAATCCTATGCTAGAAATATCAGGTTAGGTGCATCTTCAAATGCTTCCCTAGAAAAGGCCAACAGGGAAGGCAGCAGCAGTAGTCCACCAAGTGTGGGATAATCTATGCATGGAGGAAATGCACTCACCACATTTCCTATAATAGTGTCATCTGTATTTTAAAGGTGTTACTTGGCGAATTTAAACTAGGGAGGAAGTTAAGCATGGAGAACTCAATCTCAAAGAAAAATGAAATTCTTCTTGAGAAAATGGGGAAGGGGGATTGTCATGCCTTTAGAAAAGTAAAATACTAAGAAATAAAGAACCAGAAGTTTTGACATGGAGATAACAGAAGGCAGCATGCTTCCTGAAGTAGCCCTTTCTAGAATAGGCAGTCTTCCTCTACTTATCCAGATTACGAAGACCTTAAAATTAGCACACACGTGGAAAATTATTGACATTGTAATGTGTAGGACAAGGAATAGGGCAAAGAGATAGATGGAGCACACTGAGCAAGGAAAATGATGGAAGAAGAGAAGGAAGAAAGAATTTTTTTTTTTTTGATTCTTAAAAGACCAAGAAATCAAAGGCTAAAGACAGACTCTCTTATCTTGAAGAGGAAGGAGATTGCATTTGACCTCTGTCAGGCCAGCCCAGAGATGTTCCAAAAAAAAGCCTTTGATTTGGGATCTGTCTCAAACAGACACATCAAAAATGAATTTGAAATACACCAAGTTAACAGATAAAATGTGCCAAGCACCATCATTTAAAATATAATAAGCATACATCACTGAGATAAATAATGTGTTAGACCAAAGAATTGTCATGTCAGGTAAAGGTAACATTTCTAAGAACACAGACGTACTTGGACAATGGAAGCAAGGAATTACCCAAACCAGTCCTTACCCTATACTTGTCCACAGTGGGTACCATTTCTTATCTGACATATTTTTGTTATAAAATAGTTACAAGAATAGAGGACGTTAGTAGATTCTACAACATGACATCCCTTGATTCAAAAGGACGTTCTAGATAAACATCTTTATACAATGAAACTTTACAGATGAAATGAGGACGTATATTTCAAAGAGAGCCAACAGCTTTGGAAGAGAAATCTGTCAGCAGGGAGATTTTACTTATTACTCAGTGTTAGACAATGTGACTAACAATACCTCAATTTCAAGCTGAACACACTGAACCTGATAGAAGAGAAAGTGGGAAGTACTCTACAACATATGGGCACAGGAGATTGCTCCCTACGTATAACCCCAGCAGCACAGACATTAAGGGCAACATTGAAAAAATGGGACCTCCTGAAACTGAGAAGCTTCTGGAAAGCAAAGCACACTGTCACTGAGACAAAAAGGCAACCCACTGACTGGGAGAAGATCTTCACCAACCCTGCAAAAGACAAGGTCTGATCTCCAAAATATATAAAGAACTCAAGAAACTAGACTTTAAAATGCTAATCAACCCAATTAAAAACTGATCTGAACAGAGAATTCTCAGCAGAAGAAGTTCAAATGACCAAAGACACTTAAGGTCAACCTCCTTAGCGATCAGGGAAATGCAAATCAAAACAACTTTGAGATATCATCTTACACCTGTCAGAATGGCTAAAATCAAAAA
>NC_022021.1:13782958-13820551 GCF_000317375.1 Microtus ochrogaster
CAATACCACTCTTGGGAATATACATAAGAGATACCCTATCATATGAGAAAAGCATTTGTTCAACTATGTTCATAGCAGCATTATTTGTAATAGCCAGAACCTGGAAACAACCTAGATGCCCTTCAACTCAAGAATGGATAAAGAAAGTGTGGACTATATACATATTAGAGTGTACTCAGCGGTAAAAAACAATGACATCTTGAATTTTGCATGCAAATAGACAGAAATAGAAAACACTATCCTGAGTGAGGTAACCCAGACCCAAAAAGATGAACCTGGGATGTACTCACTCATAAGTGGTTTCTAGCCATAAATAAAAGACATTGAGTCTATAATTTGTGATCCTAGAGAAGCTAAATAAGAAGGTGAACCCAAAGAAAAGCATATAGTTATCCTCCTGGATATTGGAAGTAGACAAGATCGCAGGGCAAAAATTGGGAACTTGGGGGTGGGTTAGGATGGGGCAAGGGGAAATGGGGAGAGAAAAGTGAGAAGGGGAGGATGGGGAGAGCATGGGGGAATGGGATGGTTGGGATAAAGGAAAGGTGGATATGGGAGCAGGGAAGTATATATCTTAATTAAGGGAGCCATCTTAGGGTTGGGAAGAGACTTGACTCTTGAGGAGCTCCCAGGTGTCCAGGGAGATGTCCCCAGCTACTTTCTCAGGCAGCTGAGAAGAGGGAACCTGAAATGGCCCTATCCTATAACCATACTGATAAATATCTTGCATATCACTATAGAAACTTCATCTGGCAATGGATGGAGATAGAGACAGAGACCCACATTGTAGCACCAGACTGAGCTCCCAAGGTCCAAATGAGGAGCAGAAGGAGGGAGAACATGAGCAAGGAAGTCAGGACCACGAGGGGTGCACCCACCCACTGAGACAGTGGGGCTGATCTATTGGGAGCTCACCAAGGCCTGCTGGACTGGGACTGAAAAAGCATGGAATAAAACCGGACTCTCTGAACATGGCGAACAATGAAGGCTGATGAGAAGCCAAGGAAAATGGCACTGGGTTTTGATCCTACTGCATGTACTGGCTGTATGGGAGCCTAGCCTGTTTGGATCCTCACCTTCCTAGACCTGGATGGAAGGGGGGAGGATCTTGGACTTCCCACAGGGCAGGGAACCCTGAGTGCTCTTTGGACTGGAGAGGGAGGGGGAGAGGAGAGGGGGGAGGGGAAGAGGAGTGGAGGAAGGGGAGGGAAATGGGAGGCGGGGAGGAGGCTGAATTTTTTTTTCTCTCTCTCTCTATATATATATATAAAATTTAAAACTTATGATATATAAACCAAAGATCTGTGAGACTGAAAAAATGCTCAGAAAAAAGCATTGTAAGACAAAACAAAAAAAAAAATAAATAAAAAACCCCAAAAAGTGTCATTGAGTTTATTTTGTATTGGCTATCTACTGTTAGGCATGAGGCCTGCCCCTAAGTGTGGTTTGTATACTCTGTGAGACTCCATTGGAGAAAATTAAGTTTTCCTTTGCAAGTGGTTATTAATTGGAGATAGTTTCTGGGTTAAGGATGGGGCCTTGAGTCCACTTCCCCTCTCGGTGCTGGGATCCACATCTGGCTTAGACATTTGTGGGCCCTTGGCATGCTGTCACCATTTCTATAATATATGTGTCAGTCCTGCTGTGTCTACAAGGCCTTTCTCTTTGATGTCCTCCATCCACACTGGTTTTTACCTGTAGTCTTTCTGCCCCCTTTCCACAAGGTCCCTGAGCTCTGCGGGGAGGGATTTGTTGGAGAAGTTCCATTTAGGACTGAGTGTTCCAAGGTCTCTCACTCTCTGCACATTGTCCAGCTGTGGGTGTTGGTATTTGTTCCCATCTACCGCAGAAGGAAGTTTCTCCTGATAACGACGGAGCAAGATACTAATCTATGAGTTTAGCAAAATGCTGTTAGGAATCATCTTATTGCTATGTTCCTTTAGCAGTGAGTCGTATTAAGGTTTCCCCTCGATTTATGTACTATCCAATCTCAATTTCTTGGCCACACAAGCAGTGTCGGTCATGGTTTACATTTTATGGAAAGGCCTTAAATCAAATAAACTCCCAACCTGTTTTCCCAGTGCTTAATACAGGTAGGTCACTTTTATACACTGGTGGGTTTTTAGCTGTGTTACTGTGCAGAAAACAATTTCTAAAAAGAATCTACCTTCTAGAGTGCTAAAACTCTTGAGCAAAAGAAATGTTTAAGAAATCTGGGGGTTGTCAGCTTGGAGCACAAAAGTTCCTCAAGGAATATGATAACTGTTCTCAAATATTTGAAAGACTGTCATATAAACATCTGTTTATCCATTACTCTAAATATATCCCAAGGACAAAACCAAGAACACTGAGAAGTTGGTTCCCAAAGAAAAGTTCAACCAACTGTAAGATAAAACTTTCTAATCAATTAAAGTTGCTCAAAAATGAAGTGAATCACCTTATATAGTATGGGGTTCCCTGACTCTTGAAATGAGCCACAGAGCTCAGATGATTGCCTGACAAAAAGGTTATTGAATGTAGATATGGTTTAGACAGTGACAACAAGAAGTTCAGGCTTAATAAATTTCATGTCACAATTCAGTAGTTTTTAGATATTCTCAAGACCATCAGGAAAAAGTCAATTCTTCAATGCTTCTATGATCACAATAGCTACATTAGTGAATTTCAAAATGAAACATTATAGAATTTTCCATCTACATCAAAGCAGAACTTTGTAAAAATGACAGTTATATCCCATGGTATTATCTAGTAATATACAGGTCTGTTTTTCAAAATGAGTTCTGTACTTGATATTGCCAGAATGTTCTATTCATAACTTTAATTACTTCATACATACTGATTATCGTCCATGTGACAAACATATGATACACTTAGGAGGTAAAACAGGCCAGAGTCTCTTGCTTACAGTCAAGTTACTTTTCTGTGTATGATAATTTGGTATATTCAGGAAAATACATCTAGTAGTCTAAAGAATTTTATTAAGCAGTGTTATCAAAAGCATTAGTTTCAAAAAACAAAAACAAACAATAAACAATCAAAAAGCATGAATTTTCTCATCATTTTCATAGGCAAAAAAGTTACATTGTTATATCTATTTTTTTTTTGATTTTTTTCGAGACAGAGTTTCTCTGTAGCTTTTGGTTCCTGTCTCCTGGAACTAACTCTTGTAGACCAGGCTGGCCTTGAACTCACAGAGATCCGCCTGCCTCTGCCTCCCCGAGTGCTGGGATTAAAGGCGTGTGCTACCACTGCTCGGCTGTTATATCTATCTTTAATTTGCCTAAAATAAGAATAGTATATATACATACAGAATTTCTGTGAGCCTAAATAACAGACTGCTTTCAAAATGGACCATGAAAGTCTTTCTAGTGTTGTGTATCACTAAGAGAATAAGATAATAGACAATAAAAATAGAAGGAGCTACAAGAGAAGGCAATATAGCCCAAATCCTACTTATTTTCCAGGAGAATATAGTACACTAAAAATTTTATCTAAATAAAAACATGTAATTAAAATAATACTATTCTCAGTTAACTAGCAAAAAGTCTTATGAATTGATAAATAAAATGTACATTTTAAGAAAGCAAGGTACTGAAATGACCATAATATAATGATCATGTCAATGGTTGAAAAGTGTGTATAGCTAAGATCCTGTGAAAACAACTACCATCCATAAACAGATATCAGACAATTAAAACCATAGAATGTTTTAAATATAGAGGTTAGCATCCCTGGGTACAACTGGGTTGCAGCTGCATAGTGCACCCAAAATGTCAACTATTATTTATAGTTTATTTACCACAAGCAAGAACCCAAGTGTTTATGCATTCAAATATCAAAGAAAGGTCCACGACCTTCCTTGATGGTTCAAATCTCAGATTCTCTGTCTTGAACATCTAGCACTATTACTAAATGAAAACTTCTGTGACTTATATGCTGTGCCTGAGCACTGAAGAGAATGATTTCCTTAATAGATTATATTTGTTAGTCAAACTTTTGATTGGAAATAACAGAAATCCAACTCAAGGTTGGTTAATATAGCTGAATTTAGTTTATACAGCAAGAAGGCACATTTCCGCACAGTTCATGGTCTTGAATGAAATGTCAGTCTCTTCCTCCTCACTTGCCTCTGCTTTAGGATGGATTACTATAAATTTTTTGCAGTTTTAAGACAGAAAATTGAGCCTTTTTTGTCATGTTGGTTTAATACACTTTTGATGAGTATTATAAATCAGGTGAGACCAACACACTAGAGATTGAGATTGGATTTACAGAAAGGATGAATCCCTACAAGAAAACAGGTTGTCATGTACCAATGTGATGATGGGCACTGACTCAATTCTTGAATGCATTGGAATTTTACATGTTTTAAAAAAAAACACTGGGTTTTATCCCTAGAGTTTGTGATTGAGTAGATTTGGAAAGAGCCCAACAATTTGCACTTTAAATAAATATCTCTGTGTGTACACACATACACATACATTTTTATAATCTAAAGACTGCATCTAGAAGACTAGAAAAGGAATTAAAAAGGTAATTGCATAAAATGTCAATTGTTCAAATGCACATTGAAATCAATCTTGTGATCTTTGATATCTTCTGCTGCTTCAGTTAGGAACTTTTCTCTTTGCCTTTAATTCCAGAAACTTCTTTTCCACTATGAACAGAAATCATTTGGCCAGTGCCCCAGCCAAATTGCTCTGAGAGTTTGGAGCCAAGCAAGTGTCACATGTCTATAACCTACACTTGGGGATTCAGGCAGGACTACCAGTCCAAGGCCAACCTCGGAAATTGAGGGAGACCTGGCCTCAAAAACAGACAAAAGTAATGTACCAAGAAACCTTAGGAGCCACTCATTGGAATTTCAGGAACTTTTTTCTACTTTGCATGTAACAGAATGTATAAGTCCCTGAGACGCAATCCTCATTGATAAGTATCGAACAGCTTTCTTTTTAAAAGTGTGGTATCTTTTACTGCTGCTACACAGGCACACAAAGTACTTTAAAATCCTAGTTTCCTCGAGATACTCGAGACTGGGTTCCTATGGATGATTGTGACTGTGATGGAGAAACTGAAATTTTATCAAAAGCCTATTATTTAATATATTATTAAATTTATCAAAATCTTATTACTTTTCCACTAATATTTGAAAACATAGAAAGCATTTCTACTTTTAACTTATTCTTTTTACTTTTATTGAAAATAGGCTTTTTTTCACACATCATATTCAAATTAAGGTTTTCCATCCCAGGAGTCTTCCCAGTTCTACCTACCCTCCCCTTCCATCTGGATCCACCCCCATCTGTCTGCCTTTAGAAAATAAACAGGCTTCTAAGGGATGATAATGAAATATAAGATAAAACAAAAACAAACCAATCAGGAAGAGCACAAAACAAACAAATTGAAGGAAAAGACCAAAGAAAAAGCCTAAGACACATATTCATAGAAATTCCATAAAAAAAAGATGAGAAGCTATACAATATATGAATAGGATCTGTAAGGTAAAAAATAAATTAAAACAGCCCCCCATAGCATTATGAGACAAAACCTCTCCAAAGTGTCTGTTGAGTTCATTTTCTGTTAGCCATCTACTGTTGGGTACAGGGCTTGCCCTTTAGTTTGATTCTCCATTGAGATACCATTGTAGAAAACTAATTGATTTTTCTCTTGCAAGTTGTTATTAATTGGAGATTAGGTTAGAAATGGATTTCAGGATAAGGTTGAGAATGTACTTCTCTTTTAAGCTCTACGACCCTAATCTGAATCAGACCCTGTAGGCCCTCTGCTTGCTGCCTGTCTTTGGTCCTGATGTAGTTAGAAGACTTTGTTTAGTGTCCTCCATCCCCACTGGCTCTTACAGTCTTTCTGCCTCCTTTTCTACAGGGTTCCCTGAGTTCTGAGGGAAGGAGTTTAGTGGAAACAGCCCGTGTAGAAATAAGTGTTCCAAGATCTCTCATTCTCTGCATAATATTTGGCTGTGGTCTCTGCTTTTGTTCTTTTTTTAAATTTATTTATTTATTAAAGATTTCCGTCTTTTCCCCGCCACCGCCTCCCATTTCCCTCCCCCTCTCCCACTCAAGTCCCCCTCCCTCATCAGCCCGAAGAGCACTTAGGGTTCCCTGACCTGTGGGAAGTCCAAGGAACCCCCACCTCCATCCAGGTCTAGTAAGTTGAGCATCCAAACTGCCTAGGCTCCTACAAAGCCAGTACGTGCAGTAGGATCAGAAACCCATTGCCATTGTTCTTGAGTTCTCAGTAGTCCTCATTGTCTGCTATGTTCAGAGAGACCGGTTTTATCCCAGGCTTTTCTGCTTTTGTTCTTTTTTTTTTTTTTTTGGTTTTTCGAGACAGGGTTTCTCTGTGGTTTTGGAGCCTGTCCTGGAACTAGCTCTGTAGACCAGGCTGGTCTCGAACTCACAGAGATCGGCCTGCCTCTGCCTCCCGAGTGCTGGGATTAAAGGCGTGCGCCACCACCGCCCGGCTCTGCTTTTGTTCTTATCTGCTGCAGAAAAAAGTTTCTCTGATGATGACCGAGTCAGGCACTTACTTATGAGTATAGTAGAATGCCATTGGGAGCCATTTTATTTCCATGCTCCTTTAATAGAAGTGCAGTATTTGAGTTTCCCCTCAGCCCCTGGATTATCTAGTCTGAGGTTCTTTGTCAGCAATGCAGCATCAAGAATGGGTTCCATCTCATGGATTAGGACTTAAATCAAATCAGGTATTGATTAGTCATTCCCACAAGTATTGTGCTGCCATTTCCCTAGCATGTCTTGCATATGGGATACTACTGAATATTAAAGAGCTTGCCTCTGGGTTTATGTTTGCTGCTCTTCTTTGATAGCATGCAGAGTACGTTTTAGTGCCAAGAAAACTACCCTGTAGGGGGTGAAGGTTCTAGGAAGACACCGACTCAACTTCTCCTTGTTCTATGAATTGTATGGGTGTTGGCTACAGCAATGGGGTCTTTCTCTATGTTTGTAGAAAGAAACTTATAGCTTTGGAAAGAGTCCGGCTTGTTTACGAGTTCCCTAGGAACCACTTTGGCCATAACTCATTAGATGTAACTTATGCCAGGTATCAAAAGCTTTATTTGGTGAGTAGAGATGTCCAGTTAGGGATCTGTCTCTCTCATTATTTTGAAATTTCCAAGTGATCACCTTTTTGTATGTATACATTAAAGAAGATTCTACTGTATTAGGTTTCCAAACAACCCCTAAAATGGCCCTTAATATTAGTTGTTCCTCCCTTATTCTCTCCCTCTTCCCTCTTCCCACATATTCCCCATTTGATCCTCTTCTTTCAATCCACTCTTTCATTCATAACTATCTATTTTATTTCTCTTTTTTAAGGAGATTTATTCTTCCACCTAGTATCCTACTCTGTACCCAGTCTCTTTGTTTCTATGGATTGCAGCTTGCTTATTGTTGACTTAAAAACTAGCATGAACATATAAGTGAATACATGCCATATTTGTATTTCTGGGTCTACATTACCTCATTCAGGAAATTCTTTTCCAAGTTTCGTCCATTTACTTTCAAATTTCATGATTTCATTATTTTAACAATCAAGTAATATTTCATTGTGTAAATCACCACATTTTCCTTATCTATTTATTCCTCAATTATCACCAGGGCAGTTCCCAGTTTCTGGTTATTAAGAACGCAGCAGCAATGAACACAGTTGAACAAGAGTCTCTGTAGTACAAAGAACTGTGTAGACTTACATTTGGGTTTTCAATTAGATTCCATTGATCAGCATGTCTGTTTTTGTGAAAATACCATGCTGTTTTTATTATTATAGCTAAATAGTACAACTGTAAATCACAGATGGTGATTCCATAGCAGTTCTTTTATTATTTAAGATTGTTTTATCTACCGTTTTTGTTTGTGTATGTTTCCATATGAAGCTGAAAGTTGTTCCTTTAAGGTCTATGAAGAACTGTGGTGTGATTTTTTTGTTTGAAATTTTATTGAATCTGTAGATTTCTTTTGATAGGATGGCCATTTTCACTATGTGAATCCTACCAATTCAGGAGCATGGGAGATCATTCCATCTTCTAATATCTTTTTCAATTTCTATCTTCAGTGTCTGAAAGTTTTTCTAAATAGTAACAACATTGGATTTCTCAATTGTAGTTGCAGAATATAATCCATATGGAGACCGTATAAAGAAGGAAAGAAGAGTAAGACAGTAAGAGAACTGGAAGACAGTAAGGGGCTTGCTCTTGCTTAGGCTATTTTACACATTTCTGGAACTAGAACATAGAAATATATTTAAAAATATCTTCACAATTCATAGACATTACTACTTCAGAAGTTATCAAAATATTTTGTTTTGTGTATTTTGAGAACTTCTCAAAAATTATACAATTAAAAACTGGAATAGGAATGCTCATGGAAATCTTAAAAACCCTCTACTACATTGTAGAGCAGTAGTAAATATTAATGTATTTTCAATTGATAACTTCTTGTAACAAAGAGATATGCATAATCTATAAAGAAAAGACAAACCTATGGTCTTTTGTCTAATTTGGTGTGTGTGTATAAAATATTGATTAAAATGCTTCAGCATATGCAATGTGAGGTATGGTTAATGTTTAGAGTGAAGTATGAAAAGGTTTATAGGAATTTTAATTAGGGAGCTCTTGTTCTTAAGGTACCTATCATAAGTGCTCTTGTTTTCAAAATCTTAATTACTAATCAAGACTTTGGTAATTAGCATGCTTTTAGAAACTATGTCTACCTAATGTGAATATTAAAATAGAATTTAGGGGATAGCATTAAATGTATTTTAGATAAGTGGTGAAGAATATCTTTGGAAAGTTCCAAGTCATATGTCCCCATGAAAAATATCATCCTAACCTTTATTTTTAAGCCTTAGCATTTGAAAGCTATTTTAGGTCTCAAAAAGCCTCTTATTTTATACAATAAACTGTTGGGGACAGTCTCTACAGAGGGCTAGCTTCAAGTATTAAAGAATTCCATAACATCTTGGATTTTTCTTTAGGTCAGGTCTTAATGCAAGATAATAACTGAGATGCTGTCATAGTAAGGGTTTCAATTGCTATGAAGAGACACAGGAAGTTAACTGAGTGTCATACTGAGTGCATCTTGAGCATAAACAACTTCAGAGTCCATCCCCACAATGACATACTTCCTTCAATGAGGCCACAACTACTCCAACAAAGCCACACCTCCCCAAAGTGCCACTCCCTGGGGTCAATTATAGTCAAACTACCACAGATACCCGCCACGCCTGCATGGCCTGGAACCAAAACCAAGGGAAGGACATCAGGATTGAACACGCATATACCTCTCTAGCTGTTGGTAGAAGAAGCCCTTTATTGAACAACACCACGGAGGTTTTATGCCTAACCCAGACAGGTGGGCCAACAGGTGAAGACCTCATCGCCTGATCCTCAGCCAAGACCAGGGCAATGCATACTCAGGAAGCAGGGTTGGTAAACAACTTTGACACAGCTCTCAGAAGCTCAAATCAAAAGGGCAAGAAAAGGTCACTAGCGGGGAAGAGCAGCTGGAGGCCAGGACTCCAAAGGGTCCCAACAGATACCTAAGAAAAACTAATTGAAAGTTCCTAGAGATGGCAAAGGGGGTTGTACTTAAAGTCATTGACCAGTAAAACTTAGACAAGGAAGGTCAACAGATGGAAGATTTCTGTTTGATGCAAAGCTACTGAACAAAATCTAAGAAACATGTAACCAATTTGGTTGAGATTACTTATATAGGAAGTCTGTCTGTATGCTGTGAATGTTTTATTAATCATTGGTTACTAAAGAAGCTGATTAGACCAATAGCCAGGCAGAATAGAGCCAGGTGGAAAATCCAAACAGAGATACTGGGAAAAAGGGCAGTGTCGGAGAGATGCCAGCAGCTGCCAGAGGAGTAAGATGTCGGAGCATTACTGTTACACAACTGAACACATGGTGATATACATATTATTAGAAATATACATGTATAGCTAGCCAGTAAGAAACCTGTGCCATTGCCCAAAGAGTTTGTAATTAATATTAAGCCTCAGAGTGGTTATTTGGGAACTAGAGGGTGGGAGAGAACCCTCCATTTACAGATTTCCATCTGTTCTGGTTTCATCTCATCTCAGGATTCCGTGCACCTTTTCAGGACACTTTCATGTGGAGTTTTCACTTTTAACTCTGACTCACCTTGTTCCTTACCAGCCCACTACTTCTCCTGTATATGATAAACTGGAGGTTATCATCCTTCTGTCTTCTCCTCTCAGCAGACATCTTTTCTCACTTCTCTTTATCTCCTGCCTTAAATGTGCTCTATATTTTTTTTCCTCTTATGCATTCATTTTAACTTACGAAACAATAACAAACTTTTAAGTCCTTTCTGGGCAATGATACAGTTATTACATTATATTGTCTCTAAATTGTTTAATGGGTACAAATTTTCCAGCATTGTATAGAAAATGTATTGATAAACAAAATTCATATTACTGCCACTGTGGGATTTTATTAGTTTTGACATATTTTAAAGTTATCATCATAGGGACATATTCATTATTAAATTCCTGAAACACCAAGGTTAAGCACCAGTAGTGAAGTTCAGTGCCAGGCTTGTGATAGACCCATACCGTTGGACCAGAGTGCTGGCCTCCATTTCAATTCTCACTAACTCCCATACTTCACTGTCTAGTCTAGTCAGCTTTTGCAAATCCAATACAGATAGTTATACATACATATACCTAGATAGCATTCAATAAAAATAATAGTTCTCACTGTTTCATAAGCACACATTGTTGAGAAATATAAATTGGTTTTTGATGTATGAGATAGTCTTAAGAATATGCCTGAATCCACTTCTGCCCTTTTAAGTAATCAATGGAAGTAGAATATGTGAGAAATATATAAAAGATCATAAAGGATATGCAAATGTTCTCCCCCCCCCACACACACAACTCACTGATTTTTTTGTTGTTGTTATTCAGATCCATATGGTTGAAAGGCTTCCATTAGGATCAGGATACATGAAAACAGGGTTTTTTTTATTTTGGTTTTATATTTTTTTTTATTTTTCATCTCAGAGCTCCATAAGAAAGAAGGAAGAACAAAAATCAATTCAGTGCAGAGTAGAAGACACGCTGGAAGTGATTTACACTCAAATCAGTGGCAAAAGAAGGATAGCAGCATCATGACACTTCTGTGGGATGCCATTTTCTGGGTTTCTTTCTTAACACACAAAACTTCAGAACAAATTGCAGTATCTGGGAGATCGTGCAGACACCAAGGTAAAGAAACTCATGTAGGTGCTAGCTCCTTGGGGCGGGAGAATTGTCTGTAATCTTTCAATCATGTTTTAAATAAACGCTGATTGGCCAGGCAGGAAGTATAGGTGGAAAAACCAGACAGGAAGTAGAAATGATACAATGAGAACAGGAGAATTCTGGGAAGGAAGAAGTTGATTCCTCCCACTCCTGCTCAGACCACCAAAGCAGTAGGATCTGACCTGCCAGCTAAAAAAGGTACTGAGCCACATGGCTAGCATAGATCAGAATAATGGGTTAATATAAGCAACAAGAGCTAATAAGTAGTCTGACCTAATGAGCCAATCTGCTTTATAACTTATAAAGATCTCTGTGTGATTTTCTTTGGGGATAAACAGCTGGGGGTTCTGGGCAGGACAGATACCCCAACAAAGCAGGCCCTCCCATGTTACAGCTCCTCAGTAAACCACTTACTAGAGCATAAACCTTCCTGATTCTTTATTTCAGTACTCACTGTATCGATGAATCTACAAGAAATGCTAGGGAAGATCATAATGGAATTGGGAGAGAGAAGAAAGAAAAAAAAACCAAACAAATTTATATATAAATTGAAGCCTAAAATTGCTATGCATTTATATCCTGTTTAGCGTTTTCACATTTCTCGGTTTTAAACAATTCGAAGTTAAAAAAAAAAACATTTTAAAAGCTTAGGTTGGGGAATAAACATGATCAAAACAAAATCAACTTTAATACATTCTTAAACCTTTAAAATTCAACTTAAATTAAAACATCACAACTAGTTACTTTTCTGTCACTTTAAAGATGTGTAGTACATGTGGAATGGGTTTTAACAACTTCTTTCCCTACTGGTGTGCCCAACTGCATAATGCAAAAAAGGAAACACCTTGCTCCTTTTCTACTTGCTTACAAGATCTCCCTCTGTTTCTGAAGCTTTCCGAACCCATTCCACCTCTCCTCTCTTTGCCAGTTCTCTGTGGCCACGTGCAAGACTAGACAAGCGTGAAATGAATGCTGTGTACTAGTAATTTAGAGATGCCCAGAAATATTTGCTTCTTGTAATACTGTAGCACTTTGGGCTCTGAATTTCATTGAATGAGATGATCGCTGAATGTGATCAGAAGTTTGTAATCTTTGAACTGAGTAATTTAAGCCGTGTGAACAAATAAACAAATTTGTTTTTTCTCCACAAAAACCTGATAATAGCTTAAGCAAAAAGTATCTCCATGTGTGCTTAGCATCAATCAAATCATTTTATTACATGTTTTTAATTTTTATCTTCCCCAACTCTCTCTCACCAAAGACCAGCAGTAAGTTCAAATGACCTTCAGTATTTGTGTTCCAATAAAATACATTTGGAAGATGTAAATGCAGGCTTTCTTTGGTTTGTTCTGCTTTTGGCAATCTTTTCAAATTTGTTCTGCATAATAATTCCAGTTACACAAGGCACAAAACAACTCAAATTTGTTGATAAGGCTAAAATTACCAGGGCAAACTTTTCACATCTACTGTGGGAGGAAAATATTACAGTATTCATAAGGATAATCTTCTTCATGGTATCTCAAACTCTCTAGGTAAATGTTACTTTGTAATGAGACTTTTTCCTTAAGAGCATCTTGACTGG
Organism: Microtus ochrogaster; assembly: GCF_000317375.1. Lineage (NCBI taxonomy): Eukaryota > Metazoa > Chordata > Mammalia > Rodentia > Cricetidae > Microtus > Microtus ochrogaster. Next base: position 13,795,848 of record NC_022021.1, read on the forward strand.
CCCTAAAGAATCAGCAGTCCATACTTCTTACACACAAACTTCATTGGTACAATTAGATTATAACATAGCTTAAATTTCAGGATCTTACTACACTTGATATCTGAAGAAGCCAAGAGGCTTTAGGTGCTTTCTGACAGAAGGATTCATGAGTTACTTATATCCAGGCTGCTGACTGCTGAATAATAGGCCCACTCACAATGAGAACTGAGATTATTCCTGCAACACCCACTAAATAGTGGACCTAGTTCACTTCATTCCTTCCTAAGCTCTACCTGGAGTTGTAGAAGCAGTTATTTCTAGTTCTTGTGCCCACGCGATCAGGTACTTTCCAATTCCATTCTGCCTGGTCTTGGGAAGACTCAGTAATATGTGGTTGTTGTCCCCCACACGCCATTTTTTCTGTTTTCAATCAATAAAAAAGCTCATGTGTATTAAGGAAAGAGAAAATAAAAGAAATGATCTCAATCTATTCCCATTTTCAAAATCAACATTTAGTCAAATTAATAATGTTTTTCAAAGGCAGTGTTTTTGTTACATTTTGGTTGTTTGGTTATAATTCGCAGCCTCAAAAAGCAATGTTTCAAGTACGTCCTAGAAATGTCACAGAATGTGCCTCAGAAGGATTCATTTGCAAATTCTGTTTCCCCTTGTATGCATTAGATATCCTAACACAGAAATTGTGACTTTCTACTGTCCAGTAAAATAAATACATTTTCCGGGTGGTGGTGGCACATGCCTTTAATCCCAGCACTTGGGATTAAGTCTGAGGCCATCCTTGTCTACAGAGTGAGTTCCAGGTATCCTAACACAGAGAAACCTTTCTTGATAAACCAAATATATATCAGTCCATGTGAATAGAGAAATATTAAACTTTCCATTCTTCTCCTTTTGTTGATTGAACACCTAGCCTTTAATGGTTAAGACAACTCTTCTGCTCTTAACTTTACAATACTGTCTACATCAAGAAAAGTGGTGGTGTCCAGACCCAAGAAGCATTAGAAGTAAGTGAAACCGACAATGGAATAGTCAAAAAGTATGTTTCTCAAAATAAGGTATTAGATTTCACACAAAAGCTTGTGAGAATGTGAAATTGGGGAAATTTTCCATGTTAAATAATTGTTAAATAAACAGAAATATGTGCATTTTACGTTAAAATAATATATAATTTCAATAATAATTATCAAAACATAAGTCCTCTCTTTTTTCAATCAAATAGTTCTTTATTATATAGAAGCTTTTGGTCACATCAAGATGAAACTTTAGGAAAAGTGTTTTTTGTTTCTTAAGGGGAAGAGTGAGGAAAAATAAGAACTAAAAACCAAAGAAAAATGATAAACTGTTTTGTGAGAAAACACTTAGAGAGTGGGAGGTGTTAATATTCATTTTGGAACTGAGATAACTAATATTTCTCACAAATGTATAATCCTGATTAATTTCAGTGAGTAAAATACTCAGTTATTTTCAAAATGCAGTATCTTCAAACAGAATGTATTGGCATAGCCCATCAATCCCCATACTTCAGAATGGAGGTAGGAAGACCAGAAGTTCAAGTTCTTCCAACAAATATAAACATCCACACTATGATATACCTTCGTACACTTTTAAGTCAATGATAACCAAGCTACAATTCATAGAACCACATAGCATATGTACAGTGTAAGGACTAGAGGAAACAGACTGATCCTCATACAAAAGGAAAATAGACTAGATATATGTATTTTAGAGTGGCACTTTCAAGTTCAGATATTAAGAACAAATTGCTTCTGGTCATGATGTTTCATCACAGCAGTAGTAAGCTTAACTATTCACACAAACTTGCCATTGTTAACGAATGCCTGTTAACTTATAAGAACAAATGGCTGTGTTGTTCAGTTTGTAAAAGATAAAAAATTATCTTAAAATCAAAGAAGTACTATTTAATTACTGGTTTTGGTTGGTTCTAGTTGCTTATTGTGTAGCCCACACTGGCTCTGAACTTATGGCACTCATTTGCCTCAGTTCCCTAAGTGACCTGATCAATGGCGTGAGTCGCCACTTCAGAGCATTTGAAAACAAGAAAGATGAAAGATAGTTCTATATAACACTGAGTGAAGTAATATAGTATATCTTATATTTCATATCTGCTGGCACTTAATAACTTGAATATGATTGGTTATCCCAATGAATTTGGCTTCAAAAATCATAAAGCTAGCAATAAACAAGTGTTCAGAGTTTTCAAAGAACCATCTGTTAAAATAACTGGTTTTAGTCAGTATTGATGACAAAATGATCAAAACTCAAAACATTTCTGCTGTTTTCTTTTGTTTAGCTCATACTTTTTAAAAATTAATTTATTTAAAAAATCTATCATTGTTCACTTGGAAAATTAGACTTCTGAATAGCGCACTTTAAAAGTATCTGCACTTGTTATTTCCTTCCGAATACATTTGATGTGGTTGCCAGTTATGGACCACTATGTTCGTTCACTGAGTCAGGGGTAGCTGACTGGGAATTAGAGAGCTAGCAATGCTATACTGTGCACAGAACAGAGGGGGCTAATACTATCTTCTATTGTTGCTCTTTTGGATTTCTGAGTCATTCAGGTCACTCCAGCAAGATTTTAAAATTTGTAAGTCCAGAAAATGTGCTTTCTTTTTTGTGTCTTCAATGGTGCCTAATTCAAGGAGGTATAATTAATTGAAGATGGAGCTTACACAGCTTTGAGAACATAAAGTCACCCTAGTCCTGGGGAAACTAAAAGCTCTGAGCATAACATTTATTATTTGCTCTGTAGAAAACTATTGGTGCCACTTAATGGCTATTTTTCATGTCCTTTCTTTGGTTTTGCCTCACTTACTTTAAGCGACCACCGCTCCACTTCTTGGGCTCATTGTCTTCTAGTGCTCTGTTTCAAAACTTGGCTCTGTAAACATTATTTCACGTTTCAGCAATGAATGAATTGGTGTTGTGTGACATTTTACTCTTTTGGCTTTTTGGGGGGACCACCACCCAGCTTTCAAATAAATAACACACAGAGGCTTATTCTCAGTTAGGAATGCCCAGCCTTAGCTTGGCTTGTTTCTTGCCCACTTTTCTTAAATTATCCCAACTACTTTTTGCCTCTGGCCTTTTCCTTCTTCTTACTTCTGTATATCTCACTTTCATTCTTACTCTGTGGCTGGCTGAGTGGTTGGCGGGCTGACCTCTGATGTCCTCCGCCCCTTGTTCTCGCATTGCTCCTTCTATTTATACTCTCTGCTTGCCAGCCCCACCTATCCTTGCTATAGACCATTTAGCTCTTCATTAGGCCCTCAGGTGTTTTAGACAGGCAAAGAATCACAGCTTCACAGAGTTAAACAAATGTAGCATAAACAAAAGTAAAACACCTTAAAAAATATTCCCCAAGAAATTGGCGGAAGTGTAATTGCTTTCCCAGATTCATCTGTTCTGCATACATATCTCTAATGACTTCCTTACAGAAGGACATATTCTAGCAAAGGTCTGTCTTCACATTAAAGAGTAAAACAGCTTGCATAAAGTAAGAGCCAAGTCTCTGACTTTTTAAAATTATCTTGTGCTTAGCTGTAGGTGTATCCATAAAGCTGGTCCTGTGGTTGTACACTTGAAAGTGTGAGGGAGGCAAGTGACTAAGATTGTAGGGAACAGAAGAAACTGATTCCCTTGCGCGTTATGATAGCATTGTAATTACAACAAATAAAACAAATATATCTATTTAGATGCCAAAAGTAAAAATAGGGGGACACACTAGGTTGCTGAAAAGCATCTGTGGGAGAAATAAGACTTATTATCTCTGACATGAAGGGAGGAGTCAATACATAAACACTAAAAGTGCCTATGAATATGAAACATTAGCTATTTTGTTAGAGACCACAAGCCCTCTTCTTTTCACCCTGGCCTCATTAAAGCCCCTAACAATGCTTCCCTGCCCTGCCCTACCCAAGGACACAGGGCATTTCAATATTTATCCATGCTAGATAGCTTTCCTGTCCTCTCCCAATGGAAACAAAATCAAATTTGCTTTCTAGCCAATGTTTGAGTATTAAGTTACACATTGTTAGTCAAAAAGTCCAGGTGTGGTTCAGTGAAAAAGTGCCTCTTCCTGAACAGTTCTGTTAATATCTTGTGAGATGAGATTGACAACAATTAGAAATGGTTTTTTATTGGTGTCTTTATTATATTTATAGCTGTATACTATACTTATAGTATACTTATACCTGTATAAAGTACTTATATTATTCTTATAGCTATACAGTATGCTTATAGCTGTATAGTATACTAACAGTATACTTATAGCTTTGTAGTGTACTTATTGTATACTTACAGTCATATAATATGCTTACAGAATACTCATAGGAGGTTTTGAAAAAATAGGATTAAGAAACACAAATGGCAACGATGGGAAAAAACCTTAGAAATTGCAAAATAAAGACTCAATAGTACATTCTATAGAATATATCTTTAAAGAGTCTTGGATACTTTTAGAAGTGTTTTTACTTATCACTTTTACTCATTTGTATTAATTTCGAACAAAATGGGTATCAATAAAACTGTTTTAGTTTTCCTGTGCTAATACAAAAAATTCTGTTACACTACTACATTTTTGCTTAAATGATTTTTCTGGTGTTATAATATCTGGGAATTTAGGAAAAAATGTCTTTAAGAAGGATTTTATGAAGACAATGAAAACAGCATACCACCCATCTATCAATCTTTTTTGTGTGAACACATAAGTAATAAAACCCTAAGGATAAAAATCTGCTTTTAATAATAGCCATAATTTAACAAAGGAGAAACACCAAGACTGGACACATTCATTTAGGGCTTTAGTAATGTACTAGTAAAAACCATTCATGTACCATAATTATGTGAGGGCAGAGAGAAATTTACTTCTTCTTCATAAAAGATACTTAGATTCTAATTTAAGATGTTCTGCTTGGTGTATGCTTGAAAATAAAATTGGTCATATTGTATGGCTTCAAATTTAATATTCCTGTGACTCCTGTCTTGCAGAGAATAGTGAGATGTATAAGTGACTCTCTTCTATCAACACCAAAGAAATGAAGGGCACATTTTCCAGCAGTAAGAAATGTGTAGTTTTTAAACTATTTTCTTAAGGTTTTAAGTTAACATAGAAAATACTGGACATCATGGCATCTCTACACATCATCACTCTGCCGCAATGCTTCCTTTCACCCCTTTCTCTTCTCCAGCCAGTTGCCTTTCTTCTCCCAATCCCCAAAATTTCCTTTTACATACATCTATTACTACCTCTAATTTTTACTTCACCCAAGATTGCTTCATAACCTCTCATGATCTCCTTTCTCATTTTGAGACCTATAAACACACACACACACACACACATGGGCAAGCACACATAAACACAAAAATATACACAATTTTGGTGTAAGAGAAAATGTAAATCTGTAGTCACTATGGATGTAAATGTGGAGGTTCCTAAAAATTACTGAAAATAGAACTGCCATATGACCCAGCTATAGCACTCTTAATATGTGTACCTGAAATACTCAGTAAGTCAACATATCACAGACATAATTGCTCATCCATGTTTATAGCTACACTATTCATAATAATTTAGAAATGGCACCATTTTCTGTATTTTCAACAAATAACCATTTAATAATACAATGGAATTTTATGCAGTCATAAAGAAAACTGAAATCCTGATATTTGAAGTAAATAGGGAAATTTCAATCTGCTCATAAGATTCTTCATTAGGAAGGAATTCTAGTTAGAAAAATAATTATTATGGCTTTGAAAAGTCTAGAAAAGAATGTATGGCTTACATTTTAAATTAGTTTTGGCAATATCTTTCCACAATAATTTACCAAGGTATATTAAAATGTTTGTTTTAATGACACTAACAAAATCCTGTGCACGCAAGATCCAAGCGTCTGCTCATCATTATGGTCTTCCACCTCTCATTATAAAAGGTGAATCCCAGAAGCTCAGTGAAGAAGCATCAAAGAACAAGGCTGCACATGCCACACGTTCTGCCTTTGATTCTCTTTTGATTGTGTCACATAAGGGTTAGAGAGAGAATGAAACTCAATTCTTACAATAAAGCGTGTAAACTTGAAAGCTTACTTTTATCTGCTTTTCAGATGCTCTAAGAGCCAAATCAGGGACATTACTTTCTTCTCTGGATATTCTGAGCAGTTTGAAAGCCACTCAGATGGTAGGTGTTGATCCATGATCAGACTGGGTATGAAATGATGTTGGGTCATTGTTACAGGCAGAAAAAGTTAGTGATTTGAGTATTAAAGAACTTTGAAAGCAAGAAAGACACAAAATCCCAGACTTCACTTTAACTTTCCAGTAGGACTCTGGTAGAGTGAAGAGTGACGGCTGTTTCTACTCTGTGGAGCAGAGTAGAGAGTGAACACCTCCTCTGATTCAAAGAGAAAATGAAAAATGCACAAGAGCAGTTGGAACAGTCTTAAGATCCTCTACAGCCTAGTCACACAGTCAGATATTCTGAGGCTACAAATGATGATTGGACTTTGGAGCCTGTTTCATAACACAATACGTCATAGTCATAATCAGAAGTTTAAAAGTAAAGACATTCCTACAGAGAAATCAATCCAGCTTGTCTGTAAAATTAAAGAATTTTTTTCTTTCTTTAGAATAGAAAATACTATGTTTTGGGTTGGAAAAAAGAAGAATCATCCACAGCTTTAAAAATACAACTAAAACAAACACAAGTGGGATTCTAAATATTATATTGATGTTCTTCATCAATGATTTTGAGAGAGGATAGTTTGTTAACAAAGGTATTTACAATTAAATATCATTAAAGAACAAATTGAAGAAACTAACTATATCCTTAACTTTGAATGTGTGTTTATTTTGGTAGGAAATGTATTAAATCTTCTGAACTACAAAAAGTAAAGAAACCTTACAATCAAAACACTGAAAGGTATATATTAGATAATTATAGGAGTCATTTCAGAATTTCCTTGCCAATGATTAGTTACAACACAAAGCATTTTCTTTTAAGGAAGTCTTGAAATAAAAATCTTTTTCAAAATATTAGCAATGTCATCACTTTAACCAGCATGTACACTTATTGTGCACTAGACAGTGTTGCAATCCTTGAAAAGATATACTAACTGGGAATATCAGGTGAAATTTTAAATCTATTTATATACAACTTTTTGTATGCTATGTACTCCTTACCAGAACCAGACATTTGAACATTCACTTCAAGCACATTGACATCTCTATGAGCATTTCCTTAGTAGAAATGAAAGGTACTACAGGAGAACACTAGGCAAAATGGTAAGAGGAAAATAAAGTATAAAACCAAAAATAATGCTGTATTTTTTATCCTCCTTCAAAGTCAGAATGTTGGAAAGAGAAGAAAGAGACACTGATTGGCTAGATTTTTGTCAACAACACTATCCGGACCAGTTGAGAAAGAGCCCCATCAGGTCAGCCTGTTCTTAAGGCTGTGGGGTTGTTTTCATCATTAAATATTGATCTGACAGGGTACAGTCCACTGTGAACATTATTGCCTAGAGGCAGGTGGTACAGTATTGTTTAAGAAAGTAGAATGAACAAGCCATGAAGAGCCATCCAGTAAGATGATATCTCCTATGGTCTCCACTTCACTCTCTCTGCCTTTAGGCTGCTGCCCCCCTGACTTTCCTCTGTTTTAGACTCTAAGAGAGATGTGTAAGTCAAGAAAATCTCTTTCCTTTCAAGTAGTAGTTTTGGCCAGCATTTTATCACAGTAGAAAGAAAAATAAGATACAGGCAATAGGAAATTATTTAAATCTGTTGTCTTCCACTTTGGAAAACCTTTTTTAGCACAGGCTTCTGTATTTAGATAGAACAGGCACAAAACAAGTTGAAAGAGGGGGAAGGACAGTACTTGGTTTGAAAGCTCCCAATAGTCAGATTGCACATTGTTGAAGTAATTTTAAAATTATAAGAGAGTTCTATCAAGAGGCCAGAAATATTTGCCCATAAGGTTGGGCTCATTATTTAAATCTACAATGGAGTAGAAGTTCTTTTCAATTTAATTATTTTCTAAAGGAAGCTAGTCAGTTGCAGACACTCTGCTACTTCTACAAATTTCTAGGCTGACATTTATTTTGCTGCTATTCAGGTTTTTTTTTTTGAAGTGAGTTATATTCAAATATATACAAAGCACAGTGAAAATACAAGTCTTCCCTAAAAAAATAACACACACACACACATGCACATACACATCACACATACCCACACATCTCTTTGGGTTTCTTGACTGGAAATTTCTAAACTTAATTAACGTATCTCAAGACCCAGCAATACCACTTTTGGGCATATATCCAAAGGATACTACAAGGACATCTGTTCATCTATGGCCATAGCTGCATTATTTGTAATAGCAAGAACCTGGAAACAATCTAGATGACCCTCAACTGAAAAAATGGATAAAGAAAATGTGGTACGTTTACACAATGGAGTAAACTAAGTGACATCTTGACATTTGCATGCAAATGGATAGAACTAGAAAAAAAAATTCTGAGTGTGGTAACCAAGACCTAGACAGATGAACATGGTATGCACTCACTCATAAGTGGATCCTAGCTGTAAAGCAAAAAATAATGAGCCTATAGTCCATGACCCTAGAGAAGCTAAGTAACAAGACAAACCCTAAGAAAAACATATATAGATCCATCTAGAAAGGGGAAGTAAACAAGATTGTCTGACAAAATTGGAAGCATGTGGGTGGGGGAAGAACAGATAGCAGAAGAGAAAGAGGAGAGGCAAAGGGAAAGGGAGAGAACTTGAGAAAACGGGATAGTCGAGATGGAAGGACAGAGATGAAATCAAGGAAAGAGATATTTTGATTAAGGGCACCATTATGGGGCTAGCAAGAAACCTGGCGCTAGAGAAATTTCCAGGAATCCACAAGGATGACCCCAGCTAAGACCTTAAGCAGTAGAGGGGAGGGTACCTGAACTGGCTTTGTCCTGTAGTCAGACTGATGAATATCTTAAATGTCCCTATAGAACTGATAGAAACAGAGGCAGAAACATGCCGGAGAACTTTGGGCTGAGCTCTGAAAGTCCAGTTGAAGAGTGGGAGGTGTGAGAATATGAGCAAAGAGGTCAAGACCATGATGGGAACACCCACTGAAACAGTCTACCTGAGCTAATGGGAGCTCCCCAACTCTAGCTGTACAGGGAAGGAACCAGCATAGAACCAAACTAGTCCCTCTGAATGTGGGTGACGGTTGTATGACTGGGGCAGACTGTGAGGCCACTGGCAGTGGCACCAGGTTTTAACCCTACTGCTTGTACTGGCTTTTTGGAAACCATCCTCTTTGGATGGATACCTTGCTCAGCTTAGATAAAGTAGGCAGGGCCATGGTCGATCCTCAGAGCAATGCACCTTACCCTCTTTGAGCAGTGGGTGGGGGTGGGGTGGAGAAGAAGGTGGAAGGAATAGAAGAAGGGGAGGAAGCTGGAACTGGGAACGGTATGTAAAAATTTAAAAGATAGTTTATTTTTTAAAAAATAAAATAAGAAAGAAATTATAATGTGTCTTTGACAAGCAATTATCAAAAATTTTGTAGTTGCTTTTAGCAACAGTGAAGGTAATGCTATGGAAATGCAAAAGTTCGTTCTCTCATTCAGAATGAACTCCAGAATTTCCAATTGAAATTTTATTATATAAATACTGGATTTTTAACTTTGGTTTGCAAAAAGCTACTGAAAAAGATGCATCAGTGACCTTTATATATTTAGGTATAAGTTGAAGTTAGGTTGGGCGTGATCTTTTTCAATCATATTTTTCTCTCAAATATATGTCTTAAATTATTCATGTTATAGTGATTTATTGGTAATAGATGACTGAGCATTTTACAGACTCCCTGCTTTTTCACTGACAAGAAACAATTTTTAAAATGATTTTTAATGCTATTTTGTTGACAGGAAATAATTTAGAAAATAATTTTTAAAATAAGGTATTTGTTAAATCCATCTTCCAAAGAACAGAAGGAAACAGGTCAGGATAGTCTGAAAGAAATGAAGACTTCATAAGATCTTGTCCTCACATACTGAATAGAATTTGAATAAGGTAGAAAGTAAGAAAGGGTTCACCTTCTTATTTAGCTTCTCTAGGATCACAAATTATATGCTCAATGTCCTTTATTTATGGCTAAAAACCAATTATGAGTGAGTACATCCCATGTTCATCTTTTTGGGCCTGGGATACCTCACTCAGGATAGTGTTTTCTATTTCCATCCATTTGTATGCAAAATTCGCAAAGTCGTTGTTTTTTACCACTGAGTAGTACTCTAAAATGTATATATTCCACACTTTCTTCATCCATTCTTCCGTTGAAGGGCATCTAAGTTGTTTCCAGGTTCTGGCTACTACAAATAATGCTGCTATGAACATAGTTGAACAAATGCTTTTGTCATATGATAGGGCATCTCTTGGGTATATTCCCAAGAGTGGTATTACTGGATCTTGGGGTAGGTTGATCCTGAATTTCCTGAGAAATCACCACACTGATTTCCAAAGTGGTTGCACAAGTTTGCATTCCCACCAGCAAAGAAAACATATAGTCATCCGCCTGGATATGGGAAGTAGACAAGATTGTCGGGCAAAAACTGGGAACTTGGGGGTTAGGTGGCATGGGGCTAAGGGGAATTGGGGTGAGAAACGTGAGAAGAGGAGGACTGGGGGAGCGTGGGGGAATGGAATGGGATGGGGGAATGGGATGGTTGGGACACGGGAGCAGAGAAATATATATCCTAATTAAGGGAGCCACCTTAGGGTTGGCAAGAGACTTGACTCTAGAGAGGCTCGCAGGTGTCCAGGGAGATTTCCCCAGCTAGTACTTTGGGCAACTGAGGAGAGGGAACCTGAAATGGCCCTATCGCCATACTAATGAATATCTTGCATATCACCTTAGAACCTTCATCTGGCTATGGATCGAGATAAAGACAGAGACCCAAATAGGAGCACCGGACTGAGCTCTTAAGATCCAAATAAGGAGCAGAAGGAGGGAGAATATGAGCAAGGAAGTCAGGATCACGAGGGGTGCACTCACCCACTGTGACAGTGGAACTGATCTATTGGGAGCTCACCAAGGCCAGCGGGACTGGGACTGAATAAGCATGAGATGAAACCGAACTTTCTGAACATGGCGGACAATGAAGGCTGATGAGAAGCCAAGGACAATGGCACTAGGTTTTGCTCCTAATACATGAACTGGCTTTGTGGGAGCCTAGCCTGTTTGGATGCTCACCTTCCTAGACCTGGATAGAAGTGGGAGGACCTTGGACTTCCCACAGGGCAGGGAACCCCGATTGCTCTTCGGACTGGAGAGGGAGGGGGAGAGGAGTGGGGGGAAGAGGGAGAGGAGTGGGAAGGGGGCAATGTGTGGGAAGAGGGGGAGGAAAATGGGAAATGGGGAGGAGGCGGGATTTTTTTTTCAACAACTAAAAAAAAATAAAAAAGAAAAAGAAAGTAAGAAAGGGGGAAGGAGACACTGGAAAACATAGCACACATTTTAACTATATTAATAAACATAGCTTGGGAAACAAAAATATGTGCATGAAGAAATTTGCAGGAATGGAGAAGCAGAACAGGTTGAGTGAATTGAGAATGACAACATTAGCATTCTTAAGGATTGAGATAATTGATAAGATAAAAGATACTTCTCTTTGGTCTACCTTCTTGTACCTTCTTGTCCTAAGTCCTGCATTGTAAAAATAATCAAAATTGAAGTGGAGAAAGTTGGTCTTGTCTTGTATGGAGAAGCAGTATGGAGAGATAAACCATGTAGTAGGAAAGAAAACACCATAAGAGATAAACTTTGAGATAGGACAGACATTTATTAATATTTTAATTTTTGTATTTTTCTAGTTGCATTCTATACAAAAGGAAATGGAAGATTCAGTTTTCTTAATTCTCTTATCTATAAAGTGAAAATGATAAACTTTTAATTTTGGTAAGAGTATTAATAATTTTAAAACATACATACTACTATACCTATATCTGAACATATAATAAATGCAGCTTTTATAAAGATTGATCTATTTTTCCTAATGTCTCTTTCTCTTAACTTCATCATTTCTTCAAAATTTTCTAGAATGATGTATTTTGGGGGAGACTAATGTTTTACTAGTATTTAGAAGTAAACTGAACAAGTCACTGGAGGGGAAGATGAGAGAGATTTATGAGAACATGTTTTTGGCACTGAACTAACGTAGACCTTGGGAGGAGGGATTGTCCATTCCTTCCTTCATTTAAGTCAAAAAACTCATCACTTGAACTGAACTCTCTGCTAGAAGCTGTCATTTGGTGGCTCTAGAATCTTAATTTTTTTTTAGCAATATTGAATACACTCTCTTGCTTCTCCTTTCCCTTCTATACAAAAAGATTAGCACTTGTTCTTTACCTTCCTTTAAAAGATGTTTTTCAGTAGTCCTCATTGTCCACTATGTTCAGAGAGTTCGGTTTTATCCCAGGCTTTTTCAGACCCAGGCCAGCTGGCCTTGGTGAGTTCCCAAGAGAACATCCCCATTGTCTCAGTGTGTGGGTGCACCCCTTGCGGTCCTGAGTTCCTTGCTGGTGCTCTCTCTCCTTCTGCTCCTGATTTGGACTTGAGATTTCTGTCCGGTGCTCCAATGTGGGTCTCTGTCTCTGTCTCCTTTCATCGCCTGATGAAGGTTAATATTCAGGAGGATGCCTATATGTTTTTCTTTGGGTTCTCCTTATTTAGCTTCTCTAGGATCACTAATTATAGGCTCAATGTCCTTTGTTTATGTCTAGAAACCAAATACGACTGAGTACTCAAGAACAATGACAATGGGTTTCTGATCCTACTGCACGTACCGGCCTTGGGGGAGCCTAGGCAGTTTGGATGCTCAACTTACTAGACCTGGATGGAGGTGGGGGTTCCTTGAACTTCCCTCAGGGCAGGGAACCCTGATTGCTCTTCGGGCTGAGGGGGGGGGACTTAATTGGGGGAGGGGAGGGAAATGGGAGGCGGTGGCGGGGAAGAGACAGAAATCTTTAATAAATAAATAAATTAAAAAAAATAAAAAATAAAACACTAAAGAAAAGATGTTTTTCATTATAAGACTTTCCAAGTAGTCAAGAAACAGAATTCCCCTGTACTTGATTTTCCCACATTGTTCTTCTCATACGAATAAATTAAAAATCTTTGCAGTTTTTACATTGTGACTCATGGCATGGACTAAATCACATTTTATTGGAGGAAGCCTGATTTTTGATTGATATTCTGAAAAATCAATTGTACTTGGATCTCAGCATCTCTTCCTTTGTTTCAAAGGTTTCCAGATTGTTTTTTAGCGTTGGAGGGTTGGGAATTTTTTGTATGCTTACAATGTCTTCGTGTTGATTAGTGTGGAGTCTCTCAGGTTTTCGTTTAAGTATTTCATTACTTTGAAACCTTGGCTGGCAATGCAGCTCAGGAATGCTAACACATTGTAAAATCTCATGCTGTATAATTACAACTAAAACTTTTTAATTAAGATACTTCATTTTGTAACTTGCTGGGAAATTTACCTTTTAAGTTTAATGGGCAGGTTTAAGAAAATGATTGGTATATGATAAATGCTATGTGAAAAAAGTAGTAATTGGATTTCAATCAGATTTCAATCTTAATGTGACACCAGCAAAGGTGATATACTTTACTTATTATAAGAAATCAATAAAGAGTGGAAAATACTTATTTAAAAACTTTAAAGAATTCTATATTTACTATGTAATACTATGCAAGCCTGTGTTGTTCATAAAGTAGACTCTTTTGCAAGAGAAATATGACAGTTTTCTAGAAGAAATGCTTAGAATTCAACTTGGACTTCAAGCCCACAAGGCCATTAATTCACAGTTGTGTGGATTACTAGTGCTATGCTTTGGAATACTTTTGTTCTTTGACTCTGAGATGAATTGTAAGTGTATGTTATTTGGTAATATCTTAATAAAGCAAGAAAATGCAAGGTAAAACTTTCTTAAATGTATTTTGAATGTATTTCAAGGGCACAAATTCGGAAAAACTACTGTAACTTCATTAACAATAAAGTAATATTATTCTGTAATTAATCTCTGTTAATATTTTATTCTATTGCCCAACTCTCTCTCTCTCTCTCTCTCTCTCTCTCTCTCTCTCACACACACACACACACACACAGAGAGAGAGAGAGAGAGAGAGAGAGAGAGAGAGAGAGAGAGAGAGAGAGAGAGAGAGGTGTTTTAAGTAGACTATTACCTAAATGTGTTTTGCTTTGAAGTAAGTGTTTCTTTAAAGGAACGAACCACTTTGAGCTAGCACTTTCCTAAAGATGAATAAACTTCCATTATCTCGTCCCACTCACTTTTCTTACCAGACTGACATTTAAAAGTTTCATCTGTATGCACCATTACTCTCAAATGTTCTTCACAGGTATTTCAAATTCTCTAATATTTAAAACTATAGATGTACCTTTACTAAGTTCTGTGTTATTTACCTCATTTATTCTATATAGCTAAGTTAAAAAGTGCCTTAGAGACCTCAATCTCAGAAAACAATATTTTATTACTTGTAGGTACATAAACCCTTTCTTAATGATTCAACTGTTGTTAGCTCCTGTTGGGTCAGGATAATTGAAATTCTTGGTGCTTAGTGCCTCAGCTTTTGCAAGTAACTTTTCAGCATAAATATTTCATTACCTGTTCATCCTCGATAAAAGCTATATTTCTCATAAGTTTTTAGCTAAAATAATGAATAATGAGAAAGAACTTTCATTGGTCAGAGAAACTTTACTTTTTAGAGTTTCTAATGGCTTGCCTCCTAAAATCCTATATGCGTGATGGGGCGAGCCTTTATACATCCTGCCTTCCTGACGAAACCAAGAAAGAAAGACATGTACAGACACTGCAGGTTTAGTCTGAAGAAAGTACAGGTTTTCAGACAGGAAATTTCCACCAACAGGTCAATGCTTCCAGCTTGACCTCCTCAGCCTGTAGTGATCTGATTGAAGTTTTAAAATATAGAAGATTATTTTAGTTCTTCAGTAAGTAGGTTTAATGATACCTCAATAAAGTCACGAGGAAAATAATTTTCAAATTTATTTATAATGTCTTAAGGGGTAAATAGTCCCTCTCAATAGTTCAAAATCAATAAAATCATTATTTTTAAGGACAAAAGACATAGCTGCAAGTTTCAAGTAGAAAATATTAATAAATAGCCCTAGGAGAGGAGGAAAATGCAGCCCAATAAAAGGTTTGAAAAATTACATCCTACAAGGTCCTTACACTTTCATGTTTAGGAATCTTTAGGAGAAGAACACATTAAATTACATAGAACTACATGTTTAAATAGGCTTCAAGCCTCTGCAAAGAAGTATAGGCAACTTAGGAATGCTGAATATGGAAAAATAGTCTTCAGGGAAGAGCACATCAGTTGGTTGCCCAATATCAAATTATAAAACCTGAAGTCAAATATACAAATAATATTATTCGATCTGAGCAAGTTACATTTAAAAATATATGTACAAATGTATATATATGTATATACAAATACATATACACATATATCGTAGATGTATGTAATAATAAAATATGTGCGTGTATACATATATATAAACATATATATGCATGTACATAGATGTATGTAATAACAAAAAGAGGCAGGAATTTAAAGACAGCAAGGAAATACATTTAAGAGGGAAGTAATAAATGTGATTACATTATAATACACAAGAAGAAAGAAAGAAAGAAAGAAAGAAAGAAAGAAAGAAAGAAAGAAAGAAAGAAAGAAACTATATTCTATTTTCACCCTTGGTCCTTCCTAACTATGTAGTTAAGTTCTCTATATCCTTTGACCTCAAGGCTATAAAGGATATCTATATGGCGTTCTGTATTGATAGTTCTGTGAGTATTGAATATATAACTAATGAAATACACCAGCTTTTTCACATTTTAGTTTGGTAGTGTTTTCTTTTACATACATTTTATTTAAAAATTTATGTTATCTAACTTTTTCCCTAAACCCAGAGTCATCTACTTTGTGCAAATAAAGCCTGAATATACATTTGAAATGGGAGTCTAACAAATGTTGCCAATAAGAGCAACATTTCTTTGGTCCATTATATTATATTTTACCCTACTCATTTGTTTATTTTAAAATAATTTAATGTTAAATATATACTGAAAACAATGAATGCAAATAAGACACTCCCAAATTGCTGTTTCCATCTTAAGCATTTTTCTCAGTTACAAAAGTAGTCATAGCCAGGCTACATTATGTAAAAATGTAGCCACCTACTCAGCAAAAGTTTAGGGTGGTCTGAAAATTTCTCAGTACATAGCCTTGAACTCTGAAACAGTTATTTGCATTTAGGAGCCCATAGCAGACAAGTGAATCTGCCAAGCTTGGTACATAGTTGATTTATCTATTTTTATAATTATTTAGACACAATCAAACATAAGGTATCTTATTGTTTATTTCTAAAACTTAACTTTATTTTCTGGATAAATACAATAGGTTATCATTAAATAGTTGCTTATTAAATACATGGTTGAATAAGAATCTTTTTATTTTGTCTTGAATAAAGAATTCTCTTTCTCCTTAAAATTCAGTAAGTGAAGATAACATTACTGTGAGACTAAATCTACCTCATTACTACAAAAATGGGACATGATTTCTTTAAGGAGTAAACATTATCGGGCATCTTTCTATCTTCCATTGCTCAGATTTTGGCTGTCTTGATTTTTTTTCTCCTGAAGCTCTGCCTGATATGGCTTGACCTATGATATAATTCCTCACTTATGGGCCAGGGTTTTGTCAAATAATGGACCCTGTAGCAAGAATATTAATTTGGTCATTAAATTTTCTTATTCCTTGTGCTATGTCCTAATCTTAGCATCATTTTAATACATATCTTTAACTGTTAATGGTTCATTAAAAGAGAGCATTGACCCCTGCAACACCCTCTACAGAGCCATTACGTTTTATCATCTACATTTGTGTTTATAGATTTCGTTCATGTGTCAAAAGTAATTTTGTGACTCCTTAGCTTGCATATTGCTAGTTAGAGAGTGCAAACTCATTATAAGTACAGTGTTTTCTTTGTTAAGTAGGTCACAGATTTCCAGTGATGTCTGCCTGGTGCCAAACCTGGTGTTTCTCTGTTCACTCCCCATTATTTACTTTGGTAATTTAATTCATAGCATTAATTAACAAATTTGTAAGTATTATTTTTATTAATTTGTTCACTCACTGTTTTATGTCCTTCACATATGAATGTTACATAAAAGCAAGTCTCTTACTATCTACCTTGGGTCATCAAACTATTTGAGCCTAAGTGTTGTTCTGTGGACTCATCAACAAAAGCACACACGCAGAATAATCTACCAACAAAATAATGCAGTTTGACTTAGAGATTTCATCCTGATTATTTTACTGATTAAATAGGATTTTTGTTTTATTTTTAATTGTGTGTAGTGTGTGAGTATATGCCCATGAATGTGGTGATCACAGGGAACAACAAAGGATATCAGAACCCCTGTAGGAAGTTGTAGTAAGTTGAGCCACCCCATGCAGGTCCTGGGTACTGAACTTAGATCCTTTGGAAGAAAAATAAGTACTCTTAATGCTTACCTATTTCTCCAGCCACGATTTCAAGGATTTTTATGTTAAAAATCTCATTAATTTGTAAATTTTGATCATATCTTTATATATGACAAAATTCTTAGAATGCCTAATATACTGGAAACTACACAAGGTTGTCGTACTCACTATCCACAGGCCTATTTAAAACCAAATATTCTTAGTATTTTATCTGCTACATAGTAGACCAAACCTGATTGCTTTTCCCTTGATAAAAATTGCTTAAAAATGTATCTATACATCATTAATTAATTATTTTAATTCAGTTGTTTTTGTACTATATGGTCAAACACCCATTGTTTTGTGTACATAAAATGTTTGCTGAATTAAAGGTTTAGAGTATTAGCCAGTTTCCTCATTTCTATGACAAAATACTCAACAAAAGTCAACTTAAGAGTTATTTTGACTACCAGGTTTACAGTGCAGTCCCTCATAGCAGAGGAGGCATAACAGCAAAAACATGAGGCAGTTAGTCCCATTAAGTGAGCAGTTACAAAACACAGAAAGATGAAAGCAGTACTCAGCCTGTCTTCTCCTTTTATTCAGTCACGATCCCAGCCAACAGAATTGAAATTCTGTTGATGAGGAGAGTCATCCCACCTCATTTACCCAGTTTAGAAACTCCCTCACAGAAATGCCCAATGCTTTGTTTTCTAGGTGATACTAGATTGTGTTAAATTAATGATTGACATGAACTATCCCAAGTCTACATTGGTCCGTTTAACACCCAGATATGCTACTTTCAGGTCATCAGCTTTCACCCCTTTTCCTCGGGAGCCCTTCACCATTTTATAATTCAAAGTTTATTCTATCCGACCTTAAATGGTCCCACAGTTTTCAGTTTCATGACACCATCTTAAAGTGTAGGTGGAAGTTTGGGCAATCTGCTGTGAGTTGCTCTAACATACAAAGATAAATTACATGAGTATTTTGATATACAATGGATGAGAGCAAACATTCTCAATTCAAAAGAAGAAAGAGGGCATAGCCAGGAAAAACTGACCAAAGTGAAGCAAAAGAGCATCACGGCAGGCAGCACTTCCTGCTATTCCATGTCTGTCATATGGGGTTCATAATGGATTTGTCCAGGTTCAAGTGGCTTCAGAAGCCCTGGGATCCCAGCTCTAGCCTCTTTCTTAAGCCAGTTTTATCTTTGCCCAGCATCCCTTTTTTGTGGCTGTCCCATGATTCTGTTATATGTAATACCCTAAGATATACATTGCAACATAAGCTTCACCTTCACAGTTTTACCCAATGATTTCTTAGTGTACCTTTTTATGTACACTGACCCCCACCTCCTCGCATTGCCTTGCTCTGGCTTCTCTTTGTAACCTTCATGTCAGACAACATAACAATCTCAATCTTGAACCTTTCACACCTGCAAAATCAGTAACAGTTTGACACTGCTGCCAGGCTGAGATGAACCCTGAGCCCCTTGAACCAAAGTTATACAGGACTTTGTGTGCTTACGCAGTTGTTTTCTGACAGAGAACCTCTTGGCAGAACTCTTAGTTAGGTTATCTTTTTTCAAGTGAATTTGCATTTTCACAAAATGGAACCTTTTATGAGTTCTGTCTTGCCTGCCCTCAAGGCACCCTTCCTAACGCCCTAGTGCAAAGTTTCAGATTTTGTGTTAATGGTGACAGTCTCTTCTACAAATAAAGCTATTTCCTCAGCCTCCCCATGTTTAACTTTAAATCAATTCCTTTTCCTAGAAAATAACAACATTTCACCTACTTTTCCTCCATTTTTTGTTCTTTCTCCCATTAGACTTAAATACGAGCTATGCACACTAACTATAGCCCATTCTGAATGCTGTACTCTCTTGGAATTTTCTCTGCAAAACAAATTTTTGTCCAGAAATTATCAATTAAGCCTTGGTCAAGTTCTTAAAACAAGAGCAGGATGTCACCAGATCCAATAATATATTTAGAGAATTATATTGACTAAAAATACATTATTTAAAATATTTACTTCAGAATTCTCTCAATTATAGGCCAATTTAAAGTTCAGGATTTACAGAAATCTCCAAGTTTGTGGCTGCAAAATAAGAGTCTATTAGGTCAGAATCTAATATTTCTAACACTGAGCTTTCATTGAATGCCAAGAAATCATTGCTTTATGCAGTACTAACAAGTATGCATTGTGAGGAAATGACTCATAGATAAAACCACTTTAAAAACAAAATCATTGGATGTTTAAATACACTGGCTGATTAGAGTGATAAAATATGTTTAGATCAATATCCCTGGATGTCAGCAAATAAAAAATGTTGAAGAAATCTATTGAATTGAGGGAAAAGTACACACAAATCAAAAACTTCTTAAGGTTGTTGAAGACTGTGTTTTAAAATGTACTAAATGCCCCGTGTCTGACATATGTGACCAGCTACTCTAATTTGCGCTATTTTTATGCCATCAAGATTTTCCCTTCCCTCAAATCTCATACATGGCCAATGCATATACTTTCCATGAAAATTTAATATAAATGTAATCTATGATGTATTTTGTTTTTAGATACTTCACGAAATCTTCCTATTGCCCTTGAAATGGAATGCAATTATATAAAGGTTTAGTAATTGAATCCATGCACACTCCACAAATCTAGAACCATTATGACATAGTTCAAGCCAAAAGAACTGCTCATGTGGATGCTAGTGGGCTTATGTACATATAGCACAAAATGGGTGATCAGTAATATGTGTGTGTTCACTGGCGTGGGTTTGCTGTGCAGCAGAAGTCTTATAGAAACTGAAGCATGTTCCCTTGACTTTTACAGAAATCATGTTTTAAATCATACACTACATTTTAGTTACTACTTTTTTATTTTTACTTTCTTCTTTTATTGATTTTTATTGACCTCTATATTTTTCTCTGGCCCCCTCCCTGCCTCTCCACTCCCCTTCAACTCTCTCCCAAGGCCCCATTAGTTGCTGCTTTCAATGACTGATTTATTTCGAGGGATTTGAACCATAACTGTCACTCACATTGAAAACAATGAGAAATTAATTTAAAATATTTTAAGTTCCTTGTCATTCTATAAAACTCAACCCTATATATACATTCAATGAGAAAAGATATCTTATATATTCTGCATCACTCTGTGAATGAGCAGTGATTGATAGGGGGGCATTTAGAAGATTTGTTTGCTGTCTCTGCTCATGAGTGTTAATTGATGGAAAACCTTTGGATTCTACCCTACACTAAAAGTGGTGACTAGAATAAGAGGGATTTAGTATCATGGGTTGGGCAGAGAGGAAAAATATTTCATCAAAATACTCTTAGATCAGTTTGGCATTACTCAATCATATGCCTAAACCAACTCCTTTGGAAAGAAAAGTAAGGAAACAGTAACATCCTTATTAAGGTAGTTTATATTTGAAGGTCGATGTTTTGAAAAGAGTGGTTTAACATATGGGCATGCAGACAGCAGATATGCCCATTTTGAAAACAAAGAATGAGAAATTTAGAAGGTCTGGAGTACATTCAACACATTTTATTGCACTCACGGGCACACAGCTTTATTTAAGACATGTTTCCACTTTTAAACAGTTCAGCAGACAGAGGAAAGAAAGTATGTGTTTTGCAGAGATATGTCTGCTGGCTTTGTAAACACATTATTTTGTAGGCTGATTCCTAAGGCTCGCAGGCTGAACAATTTTTCTTGAGAGAGTGTATTAGAACTGTCATATTAGAGCATAAAGGATGTAGTGTTAGATTGAAATACAATTATTTTCTGCTGACTCTGCAGGAGACCATTCAGTGAAGCCCACCCACCCCATCCCACAAATCTACATATGTAATTTGACACTTCTTATTCACAGGAGGTCCAACTAATGGGGGAGTAGAGCTAATGGAAGTCTGAATAATAGTGCCTAGGTGTAGTATTTGCATAATGAGTTTAGAATTGACAGTACATTTCTAGCATCCAGAAGGGGTAGCGTGGTGAAGTAAATGAAATCCTGAGGTAACAGCAATAGATCATACTGCACTGTGTGCGGCAAACCTTAAGCAATTTGAAAGGGTAATGAACAAAGCACTGGTTCCCTATGAAAGCCTCCAGAAAATAGTAGCAAAAAAACCCCCAAAAAACCAAAAAACAAAATGAAGCTGCCGAGAGCATGAGAAAATATCTATAGATATTTTCTGCAACTTGGGTTTTCTATCCTCTGTGCTCTGTGGATGAAGCAACTGCAGCTTCAACATAAGGCATGTGTTAAGAATTAATAATTTGATGGATTAATTGCTTTAAGTCTTTTGGTCTCAAGCCAGCTATTTCTTCTAACATCATTAATCCTCAAGAAATGCTATGTACTGCAGTCATTTCCACTGAAACCATGCCAGTTTAACGTTACAATGTAATATGCAAATAAATATGTGTAGGAATTAAGTGCTGTTATTATTATTATTAGTAGTAGTAGTAGTAAATAAATTATATTCAGGACCAAACATAAAAGATTCTTGAGAATAAAAGCTGTTATTCAATAATGTAATTGTAGATTCCAATTTTTTTTCAGCAGTTCCAACAAGATCAACAATTTTCTATTTCTCTCTTAACAACTAATATTCTCCCTGGCTCTTACATCTTTAGAGGAAGTAAATGTTCATCTCATATATACTTGACATGTATTATGGATGGGTGCTTTTCATGGTTAATGTGCATATGAATTACCCAGGGATCTTGTTAAATATAGAATTAGATTCAGTAAGTCTGAGCTGTCTAGAAACTGTACACTTTTAACAAGTTCCCAGCTGAAACTGATGCTCCTAAGATAGGGAACTCACAGTTGTTTCTCAAGAGGCTTCTGAAAGAGCAGTAGAATATACACATACTAACTACAGAGGGATGGGGAGAGTGAAGGGGGAGTGAATTGGTTGTCCAGTGGATCAAGATGGAGAAATAAGATAAAGTAGCTAATTGTTTGATCCTGTGCTCTTAACTTTTGTCCAGTTGTATGACATTCTGGAGATCAAACTCGGAGCTTCTCCATACAAGGCGAACCACACCTTTAATCCCAGTAATTGGGAAGCAGAGGCAGGTGTATCACTGTGAGTTCAAGGCCAGCCTGGTCTGCATAGTAAGTTCTAGGCTAGTCAGGATAACAGCAGGACATTTTTTAGTATATAAATAAGAGCAACAAAATACCAAGGCTTCATCCATGCTAGTCTGGGGACTAGAACAAAAAACTTTTCTAATTTAGCGTAGTAACCTTGAAAATACAGTACAGTGACTATTTTAGGAACTGTGATTTTGGAATATCCTGTAGCCACTTTCAGTGTGACTGAAAAATCGGTGACATTACTTTATAATTCCATTGATCTGAGACAGAAAGTGATCTCAATTACCTCTTCAAATGTTAGACGAAAATCTAATTAGAAGTTTCAGAAGTTGTAAAAATCCTATGACTACGATTCATATCTACTTTTCTTGGTCTTTTCTAAGGCACCATTTCTGAAATCTTTTTCTATAAGCAATTGTCTGCAGTGTATATGTTAACAATACATATTTCTAGGGAGAACTATTTCCTCATTAAATAAGAATCTTGAAAAGCATCTAATTTTTCTCACAGATAATTTGAATGTAGAAATATATGCATTCTACATATATAAGATAAATATATTGTCTTTCAGAGTATCTGGCACAGGCTTATTTAACTGCCTAAATGAGAGACTGGAGGATGAATGAAGACACCTGTAACCCAAGAGGCTGTCATTGTTTATTCATGAGCAGAATGCATTAGTGAGCTCTAGAATTTTAGATATATTTTCTGAACTATATATTTTAATCCAGATTAAGGGTCAGAAATGAACTTTCTCCGCTCCCAACAAGTAAGGCCTTGAGAGCTGGGACTTGGTATTTAAAACTGTTGTGTCCCTGCCACTCAACATACCAAGCGGCCCACAGTAGACATGCATAACTTTCTGTTGACTCAAATACATTACAGCATACATTTTACAGGGCTCTCTAGCTACCTTAATGAGAAATGAAACTGGGAATGCCTCATATGAAATACCCCAACCTCAGGATGTCTTAAATACAGACCATTGTGCTGTAGGAATTCCTACCTCCAGTAGCCTTTAAGTCACCTGCCCACTTGAGCATGGCCTCTTATACTATTTATGTTGATGTACGGTGAGCGTCAGGTTGCGGGATTTGGCTGCTGTTCCCCATTCCAGCAGAAGATTGTGATCCGTGAGTCTACCCCTAAATAAATAACCCTCTTTTATTCTCAATTCTAAGCTGCTGTGGGATTATAACTTCCAATTCCCCAGACATTAATATTATTCTCTTAAAAGGCAACTCTGAATCCAGAGCCACAATCTTCTTCAGAATAATATCTTGTCATATTTCCTTTTCATGTTTTTGTGGCAAAATTAGCTGAAAGAACAGCTCAAATAAGAAAAAGATTCTTTCATCTGGCTTTAGTGGCACATGCCTTTAATAACCCAGAACTCAGGAGGCAGACACAGATGGATCTCTGTGAGTCTGAGGCCGGCCTGGTCTACAAGAGCTAGTTCCAGGACAGGCACCAAAGTCAAATAGAAACCCTGTCTCATAAAACAAAAACAAAAGGAAAAAAAAGAAAGAAAGAAAGAAAAAAGAAAAGAAAGAGATTCTTTCAGTCTGGAGCTCCAGAGTTTAGTCCATCACGTAAAGGAGACATGACAGCAGGAACTTCAACCAGAAAGCCACCTAGAAACAGGGATTGATGTATACAGGATCCAAGCCCAGGGAATAATGATGTCCATATTTAATGTGTCTTTTCCTCCCAAAAAATGGCCAAATGTTAAGTAATTCCTCACAGGTATGTCTAAAGACTTGACTCCTAGGTGATTCTTATCCTAGCAAGTTGAAAACCGATGTCAACCACACACTTTTGAAAGTACTTACCCACAACTTAATATACAATTATATTCACTGGTTGAGATTTCATGTGCTGCAGTGTCCTTTATAGTAAAGATATATAGATTAGATAGATAGATAGATAGATAGATAGATAGATAGATAGATAGATAGATAATAGATAGATAGATAGATAGATAGATAGATAGATAGATAATAG
>NC_022021.1:13820651-13834664 GCF_000317375.1 Microtus ochrogaster
AGATAGATAGATAGATGATGATAGATAGATAGATAGATAGATAGATAGATAGATAGATAGATAGATAGATAGATAGATATACAAACACACACACACACACACACACTTTACACTGTTCTACCTTCCTACCCACTCACAGAGTATGGGTTAAATGGCTAAAATTCTATGATTTTCCAATCCATAACAATTTTCAATTATTTTTTGGTTTGTCCACCTTCCCACATTTCCTTGCCTTCTCTTCTTTTTCTCCATCCCATTCTCCCTCTTCTTTTCTATTCTTCACTCCCCTTCCACTACTTTTTTTTCTTTCTGCATTTTCTTTCTTCTGTTTACCTCTTCCTACACTTCCAAAAACTTAGTTGGACACACAGTAGGGAGAAGAAAGCATTCTGTCTTGGATTTTTCACCTATTTCCAATCACAAATATTAAAAACACTAGAAAAACCATCTAGATTCTAGCCCATGAGGTAAGAATGTGCTAACTAGTTGAATGTTATTTTGCTTTCAAACTCCCTTGAAGCCAGGGGTGAGCCCAAAGTTGGAAGACTACAGTGAGCAGGGAATCCTTCTCTCAAATATGTTTGTACATTGAGCAGTAGCAACTTTAGTTAAGGACACTTGGGAAAGAAAATTAATAAAATTTGCATAAATGCTACAAGAGAAAAATGGAGATATAAGGGCATGATGCTTGTGGAAAGTAAGATAGTAGTATTCTTATAAAAATTTTACATTAAAAACTGTCTTAATGTTAATCAAAATAAAATCTGTAGATTAAACACAAAGTACAAAAGAAACAACACATTTGGAAACTAACAGCAGGGATTTGGATCTGACTGAAATGTCAAGCTATGAAATCTCTAAACATAACCCCAATACACAAAAGAGATGCTTACTAGTCAAAGATGATAATAAGCTTGAATATTATCTTCCTACTAAGTGAAGTCAGAATCACTTAAGTAAGAAAAATAAAAATTTCATAAAATTTAGAACAGTAAAGCTGCTGAGTTTCAGAGCTGAAGTCCTGTGAACACAGGATCCTGGTCCAGCTCCAAAGCTGTTCACTTTTGGGCTCATGACCTAGAGAAAACCAACATCAACTTCCATAAAGAGCCTATTATATGTATGCTGCAGGGTTACTGTGAGCATCTGGGATGCTTTGCTGATGTATTAGTTGATGTGTTTTTCTTTTCAAGGAAAATTTGTCATAATGCCAAAGACAAAAATAGTGATTCTTGCTTTGGCTTACCAAATGGATTTGAAGGCATTTATGTTATGTCAAATCATTAAATCACAGAAGTCAAATCTTATGCTCAAATAGGAGAACAAGAAATAAGTGAGTTGGAGCAGGGCACATATATTGTGAAAGAGGAAGACAATCTGGGACTATTTAAGAAGTATAGGTATAGCCTGGCCTATACCTTCAGTGACCTCTGATTATAAGTGTTGTGGGTAGTCCTTCTGCATATGTGGTTTTTATTGGTTAATGAATAAAGAAGTTGTTTTGGCCTATGACAGATCAGAATAGAGGTAGGCCAGAAAACTAAACTGAATGCAGGGAAAAAGAAGGCAGAGTCTGTGAGATGCCATGGAGCCACAGCCACAGATGACTGGAAGCTTTAACAGTAAACCATGAGCCTCAAGTTAAAATATAAAATAATGGAAATGGGTTAATTTAAGTTATAAGAGCTAGCTAACAGTATACCTAAGCTATTGGCCAAGCAGTGTTGCAATTAATATAGTTTCAATGTTAATATGTCTAGTCTAGGCATCTGGGAATGAATGAGGAGCCTCCCCCAACAATAAAAAGTACCATGATGTGATAGTAGCAGAGTAGAGAGGGTTAAATGTATTTAGACACAGGATTCTGAGAATGGAAACCTCAGTGTATGTGGTACAGAGGTGTAGCTGAGGACCATTAGTGATCATTAGAGCTGAGGTTGTGTTGAGAGAGTTAAAAACAGAGGGCTTCTGCAATCCTTGGGGTAGCTGAGAACCAAGTAGCCTTGAGAAACTCTAGTGTGGAAATGTTTGTAGCACTGTGCCCAGGTTGAGACAGCACGGAGCTGAGAAAATGTTAGCCTAGATGGGAACTGGCTGAGGGCAAAATATTTTCTCACCCCAAAGACTGGAGGCTGCATAAGTGTTTCTACCTGTCTTTCCCCGGTCAACCCAATATCAAAATATCTTTGAGAAAAGGGTAGTAGGAACCCTGGATAGAGTTAGGTCCCGCAGAACTCAGAATTCTATATATATGTCACCAGTGAGATGAGATTTGAAATAGAAGTTCAGTCAAAGAAAAATATAAAGTTATATTTATGGTCAATGGAGCTTGTACTTTTTATATTTACAAATGGATAAATCCCTAAGACTAGCTAAGAAAATAATCTATAAATGCTAACAGGTATTTCTATCAAGGAGGAGAGCTTATAGAGAAGGAAGGATCCTGCTGTTAAAGAAACGGAATTGTATATTCTGTTTTTGGAAGTGAGCAGAGTCTCAGTCACCATTTATTTGTTAAAGAAAAATATCTTGGCTCAAAGATAGAGTCTGGATGGAAGACTATAACTTTCGTGTGGCAAGAGTATACTTTCACCTGTTTACTTCCTCATAATTCCTAGCACAGTATTGAACTTGTTGTGTTTGGTTCCTACATGTATCTTAGAAAATTAAAATTTGAACACAAAGCAGATTTCCTTTGAGAAAATTCTCAATGACACCCAAATGTGATAGAATAGAAAAATAGAGAAGCATTTAGAAACATGTGTGTATATACAGAAATGCATACAATAACAAAGAAATAAAAAGGTTATTAATTTGTAGAAGGGGTTTATTGGAGGCTTTGGAGACGAAGAAGAAAGCAAAGAGAAAAATGTTATAATTATAATACAATCTCAAAACAAAAAAGAAAATTGAATGTTAAAAATATGAGCATACTATCCTTTATAATTAAACCTAGCTTCTAAACCCAAATTACTTGGCACGGTAACCGCAGAGTGATCTGAGGTGTATTTTGTAACTCCACAGAGGTTCTGAGTGTCAGGTTAATCTTAGAGATTGGTATAAAGCTTGAGTTATTTGACAAGGTGCTCTAGTTTTACTATGCATTGGAGAGTTAGCACTCTTTAAAGCTCAGAGAGAAGTATTAGGTTTATTAAGTTTTCCACCTCTGTTCAGTCTAAATGTCACTACAGAAGAAGCTGGTACCAGTGTTAGACACTAACACTGTCGATCCTTACTCTCCAGTAGAAGGAAATGCCAAAAATAAGCAAAAGCATGTATTTGTAGATATTTTCATAGGTTTCAATCTGACTTCACAGGTTTTTGGTTCTGTTTTTAGAAAATCATACAGAAGTATTTTTCCACACAAATCCTTACACATAACAAAGTTTTACTCATGTGGCTTAGCATTGGGGACAAAAGAGTTCTCAGATTCTGTTTTAAGAAATTAAAGCATCAGGCTTTGGCATTTAAGAAGTGCTTGTTGACACAGAACACAGTACACAGGGATCTGGTGCCTATATTGATAGAAGTATTGGGATAAGACAAGAAATGCAGGCTTAAAAGAAATGAAGGTCGTACCATCCAGACTGACACAATAGGCCCCCTTCTGTATGTCAGAATATTGACAGAAGAAAATGACTGAATAAAAGATAAAGGCTACAATTGTTTATTTATTAAAGCCATGAGATAAAACTGTTTTGTGGCCCCAAAATATCAATAATGATATTTTCCCCCATTTTTAGCTTGCTTATATATTTTTCTGAATGTATAAATATCCTCCACGATAATTTTTAGGCATAACATTTCTTCTCTCTATGACAATGAGCCTGTATGAGAGGAGCTAAAAAGAGAATCATTTAGACACTGTAGAAAACCCTACAGCCAGTAGCCTTTAAGTTACCTGCCTACGTGGGCGTGGCCTCTTATACTGTTTATGCCAATATAACGCGTTCAGCCGCTCTCTTTTCTGACTATAGGATTTGGTGGCTGTTCTCCCTTTTAGCAGAGGATTCTGATTTGTGAGTCTTCCCCTAAAAAAATAAGCATCTATTATTCTCAATTCTGAGCTAGTGTGGGATTTCTTTTAAGTGTCCTTCTTCATCTGGCACTTATGTAAATTCAGACTCCACACCTATGGGGAAAAGAGCCTAAAGGCTTAGCTGGTCCACAACCCAGAAAGTCACCCAACTCTGCCCACTTGGCTTGCTTTTACCTAAGCAGTTTTTTGTAGAACCCCGCCACAGTGAAGCTTACTGCATGCAACTACTTGGAAATTTCCCAAGCGCACGCACACCCACAGCCCCTTAGGTGCAGGAGTGTTTAGAACATGAATCCACTGGGTCTGACTTCCACAACTACTAAGGATTTAAAACTATAGAAGGATATTTAATTGCATCAGACATCTTTTGCATCATTTGAAGATGTCAAAGATTTTGTATTACATACTTTTAAAGGTGATACAACACATTTGATAATTCATTTAAGTGGTTCCTGTTTTCATTCTTGGGATAAATCCCTCATGATCATGGTTAATAATCTTTCTAACATGCAATCAGATTTTATCTGTTAATAATGTATTGGTTTTTTCATGTATTCTATTTATCTGTCTGTCTATCTCTCTGTCTATCAATCATCTCTCTATCTCTTTATATCTATCATTTATCTACATATCTATTTATCTACCTACTATCTATATGTAATCTATCTTTCTATAACCTTTCAACCTACCTATTCAATCTCTATATACATTCTATCATCTCTGTACATATAATCTATATTATATTTCTATATATCTCTCAATTTATCTCTTATCAATTTACATATCATTTATCTCATATATATATTCTATTTTTCTCTATGTATGTCTATCTGTCTCCTTAACAATACTGTACCTGCAACAGTCTTGGATCTTTTTCTGGTTTTTGTGTCAGACTAAGTTTAGAATGATTCTCTCCTCTTCAATTCTTTAAAATAACCCATGAACCATTAGCACTAGTTCTTTCAATGTTAAGTGTATTGCAGTAGTGAAGCCATCTGGTCTATAACTGAAATTCTTTCACAGTTTTTTTTTTTTTTTGTATAGGTGAAATTTATATAGAGGTCAGTAGACAAAAGCTGCCTTTGGCAATTGCTCTTTTTACTTGCTGTTTGAATTGCAATAGAAATTACAGTATGCTGGCCAATTCATTACAGTTATCCTTTAGGAGTCCCAAGCTTCTACCTTTGGCACAGAGGTATAATACTTAGAAATGATTCAATAATAATTGTAAAGTAGCATTAGGTTCATTAGGTCAACATAAAACCTTCTCTGTGCTTATTCCACAGTGACTATGTCAAAAGTGTTGGAATTCAGTGTCTCATATAATTTCAGAGCTTTGGGGAAATTTCTTCAAATTCACATCAAGGTATTATGTGGCAGGATTTTTCATTCCCAATGGTGTGAAACTGTAATTGTGTTCTGGGGCAGTTTGACCAAAGATACTTCTAATCATGCTTCAATTTCAAAAGCCTGTCAGTTATTATTTCACATAAACATTTCAGTTATTTTTGAGATTACTCAGTGGGGTCAGGGGCAGGACCCATACAACCCGATCATTGTGTTGCTAACACGGTTTGTAATCTCCCAGCTCATTACATTATCTAAACTTCTGGCTCCTTTGTATTTTTTTTTATCTCCCACAAAAAGTTATTGTCAACCTATTTGAAGAATTATCAAGGAGGGAGATGCTATTCAATATTTTTGACCATTCCTATTATATTAGTCTACATATTCAATATGATAGATACATCAATAACTAAGAACTGCTTCACAGAACTGACTGGCTTTAGGTAATGAGATTATGTAACCTAAATGAATGGAAGACTATTGACCCACTCTAGACTGTCTACAGGGAAGAGTGCAAATCTAAAGTGCAGTCATTGAAGTTTGTCTATAGAGCTGAGAGTCATTTCTTTACCCCATGGAATCATCTATAACACAGACAACATTTCAAGCCACGGATCAAGCCTATAAAATATAAAAGAATTGAACTCATTCTTTATATCCTATGAGAATTTACTAGAATAAAGCTCAAAATCAATAGCAGAAGGAAATACAGAAGTTGCAAAATTGGAAACTGAACAATACATGTGTAAACAGTGGTGTGTAATGAAAAAATGAGAGAGGACAGTTTAAAAAAAAACTCCCTGAAGTCAAATGAAAATTCAAGTAATATATACCAGAATGCCTTTGGCAAGAACTATGAAAAGAACTCAAATATAGAAATAGTATAAAAAAATTTAAATCCCATTACATAAAATTTTAAAAGTTGCTGCACCAGAGTGTAGACATTTTGCTGAATGGAAAAAAAATCTTTGCCAAGTACACATCAGAGAAGGTTTATCTATAGAACACATACAGAATTTTGTGATTTAAATACCATGAAACCAATTAATTCATTCAATAAATGTGCAGATGGATTGGATAGATAACCCTAAAAAACCAAAAATGACCAATGATATTTTTTTTGAAGTACTCAACATCTATCTTTAGTCAGCAGAAAAATTCAAATTAAGCTACTTTGTGATTTAGTTTTATCTCATTAAAAATGGCTAAAGCCAAGCATCGAAATGACAAAAAATACTGGTGAGATTTTGGGAAAGAAGAACCACTACGTATTATTTATGGGAGTGTAAACTGAGGCAGTCACTGTGAAAATTTATGAGCATGGTCTTCAAATTTTTAAAATAAAACCACTAGATAACCTCCTTGGTAGCATACCATAGTTATTCATGTTTACTGAAGCACTGCTCTGAATAGCTAAGAAACAGAACCAATTTAAATGTCTATCAACAGATAATAAATGAGAAAATGTAATACATACACACAGAATTTTTTAGTAATAAATAAAGTTATGATGCATGCATGAAAACATCTGGAAGGGAGATACTACATGAAGTAAAATAAGCCACTCATAGAAATATATCGTGTTTTCTCTCATAAGCAGGTTCTAGATTATTTTTAATTATGTGTGGCTGGTTATAAAAGTAGAAAGAGGACCCCGAGAAGGAGGAAGCAATCTTAAGGGATGGGGACAAAAGAAAAAGAGATGATGATAAAATTTATTTGACATGAAAGGAGGAAGGAAAGATTATTTGGTTGTAGCAAGTAGCCTGAAAAAGGAGGAAGCAATGGGATAAATAACAGTAAAGTTTAATACATATGAATGAAAATGCCATAATTTAGACCCTTACTTTGTACAGTAACATAGAAAAAAAAGAAAAGTTCGGTCGGTTGTTGACTCTATAGCAAGCAGTAGTAAATGAAAGAAGGGAAGCCTGAGCGGAGTTGAAGCTGAGAAAATTTGAGTGACTGAGATAGTGAGGTTCAGGCACTTTTGTCATCTAAGAGTGAAGGCAACATGTATTCAAACAGTGCATATTTTACCTGCCACAAACTCTTATCATTGTCACTTATTAATCTAAAGAAGCTATGTTTCTAACAGTATGTATCACAGAGTACCCAGTAGTGATGTGCAGAGTGAGTGCTGTGAGCTAGAGTCTGCTTCTGACTCAGCCTAACACCTTGTTAAAATATGTTTTCCCAAGCTCCATCTGCTAAGGGTTTTGACACAAAGGATTGGGTATAATGTGTGGAATCTGCATTTTTTGATAAGTAATCCAGGGGACCATATCATTTCAGGAAGTACAACATGGAGAGACATGTAAAATTTTTTTGCTGCATTGTTCAGGCCCAGTATCATATACACATAAAATAAAGGTTGATGATGGAATATATCTCCATGTCTTTCTCTGGGTTTTTCCTTTTTAAACAATCATTTGGAAGCAGCCCCAAGGTCATGTCTTCATATACCTTCATCCCACACTGTAACTGCAGGCATTAATTTATTGTGCATTTTCTTGCCAAATCCTTAATTTTTCTTGCACAACATGCAACATCATTTACATGTATAAGTGGGTAGATTTATATGGACAATTTTAGATCCTGGTGAGAAAAAATTAGCCTCTGGTCTAATGTTTTCACAAAGGGGGAGTTTTACTCATTCATGCTAATCACTACTCGTTACTATTACAGAAGGGTCTGTGATCTGCCATTACAAGAGGGATTTTTCCCTTTGCATCACAATAAAATTTTTTGAGCTGTAAATTTCAATAAAACCCAATTTGAGAAAATTATACCGGTTGGAAGTGGGCACAGCCACTAACATTTCAAAACTGTTATGTCTAAATTTATTGTGAATATATAATACATTGAGAGCAATTTTCCCACCTAGCTTTTGGTAGGTTGCCAAGAGTTAAACATTGTGGTATTTTTTATCCTTTTTCAAAATCACCAAGACTATGGTTAAGAGTTCCTCATATGCCTCCAGAAATATCCCTGAATGGATGCTTTTAGACTGGGCTCAATACTGACCTTATATTCTAGCGTTCTGTCTGTGTAGGCTATTTTACTGTCATTGGTGGGGGTCACATGCCTTGGAGATCTAAGACATCTGTACAAGACGCTTGCCTCCATCTCACATTTCCATAGCTAGTAAGTCTGCAGGTAGCTGTGTTTTCCCATTGCACGTTTCTCCTTCACACCAACTTAGAATCACCTAGGAAGAGAGGTTCCATAATACGTTATCTAGGTCAGGTTGTCCCATGGTTATTTCTAGGGTGACTAAATTGATTGTTAATTGCATAGGAAGACCTAGTCCACTGTGTAAGTGACAAGGAACTCTGCTAAGAACTGTGTGACAATGAGCATAAATAGCAAGCATTTATTGCTCTCTGCTTTTTACCACGAATGTGATATAACCAGATCCCACTTGTGGGCCTTTCCACCATGATCAATGATGATAGGTAACCTGGAACTGCAAGCCCAAACAAAACAATAAAAACCTCCCCCAAGTTTCTTTTAGTCAGTATGTTTTTTTTAATCACAACAACAGAAATGAAGCTTGAATACCAACCATGTGCAAAATTGAAGACATCATTAAAAAAGTAGCCCTCTTGAATCTGACTGATTCCAATAATTGTGATTCCTTCCTTAGAGACTTCAGGGTGACATACCGAAGAGGTATGACGTACCTCTTCGGTATGTCACCCTGACTTGTTAAGGTGAGAAACCAGGGAGGTGGAAAGAAAAACTCTCCCTACAGGTGGGGATACTTATACATATGCAAACTCTCATTCTGTTCATTGTCCTTACACACTTCTTGAGAAGCTCAGACCCAACTTCAAGCTTCTATAACTGTCCTCTTCTTAGGCTTATATATCTTTCTGCCCTAATTTACCACAACCCAGGAGTCCAGCTACCAGGACTGCACCCAAAATAGCAAAAAAAAAAAAAAAAAAAAAAAAAATGCTTTCATAGTAGCCGGGACTCAGGAAAAAAAAATCTTCTCTATCTGATGGCTAGACTTTTCTACTTGAGGAAGCATACATACTTTCTGATGATAATTTAAGAAAAAAGCAACAAACATACACTATCCTGATGGTAACCTTCACTTTTATTTTATCTTAAAAAATCCCTTTTGAGCCGGGCAGTAGTGGCACATGCCTTTAATCCCATCACTCAGGAGGCAAAGGCAGGTAGAACTCTGTGAGCTCCAGGCCAGCCTGGTCTACAAGAGCTAGTTCCAGGACAGGCTACAAAGCTACAGAGAAACCCTGCCTTGATGGAAAAAAAAGATGCCTTTTTCATAATCTCTCCATCTCCACACAGCTACACCTCCTTACATACAGCTATCTAACACTTTTCTCTCCATCTCTCATACTTCTCCTACTACATCAAAGCTTCTGGACAAATATGAATCATACTTTCATGGTCACACAGCATTTCTTGAGTAAACAATAAGAAACAGAGCCATACTAATCACGCAGTTTCTCTCAGGCTGGAGATGTCACATTGACCAGCCATCGAGTAACACTTGGCCATGAATGTAGGTCTAAGTGGTCAGGATTCCCAGACAGAAAATGACATTAAAATTCAGGACTTAAATAATAAACGAGTACTGGGTTGAACCTTCAGGTTAGGAGTACATGCAGAGAGTCCATTACTACAGGAGGATTATGTCTATCAAAGTTGCTTCATGCCTGACCTTGAATCAGTAATAAACCCTTGAGAATTTGTCCTTGTGTATGCATCTCCAAGGGCAACCAGTTTGCTTTGAATTTGTTCTGAAATCTAAAATTAGCTGTCTTTGTGACTGAGAATACTATTACTTTTCTCTGTCATTCTGAGTAATTGAAAATATCCTAATATTATTTCTATTCATCAGAATTATACACTTAAGAAGAACTTATCTTCCTGACCATCCACAGCTATATTTGTAGATATAGTATCCACAATAGGTGGGATATTTTATGAAATAAGAACACAAGCAATGGGGAAAATGTCCATAGTTGTTATTAGGGAAAGAATGTATTCACATGAAAAAAAAGTACAGGCAGAAGCAACCAGTCATTTACCGTCAGGGACACCATGGTCTTTTCTAAGTGGAACTCTCCATCAGAGAGCTATTCGTCTGGTAGGTTGACATGTTGAAGATTAGTTTTCACCTGATGTATACTCCCATGGCCTCCAGCACTAATTTCTGTGTTTACATATGTTTTAAATCTTTCTTAGTAAACACACATGTTATAAGTATGTAGAAGACCTCAGTTCCTTGCACTTGTTTATAAATAGAACACTAGCCTGGCTATAATAACACAAGAGAAGTAGAAGGTCTTTCAACACCAAGAAAAGTTCTTTCTTTCCTCATGTAAAACAGGTAACTGGAGTCATATAAAAGGTATTGGTGATCCCCACACAAATATATAATGCTATAAAGCTTCATCATAGACTCGTCTGTCTTCAGACATCATTAAAAATCACCATCCAAAATGATATTATTCTGTAAAAGTTATAACAGAAATTACATAGAAATATAATTTATATAAAGGAATTTAAACAACTAGAAATTAATTTGATTTCATAGAGTCCCTTGAGGCAACAGCAGGTCTGAGGTATTTTGTAAAGTGCTTCTGGAAGATAGTTGCTTAAGGAGCACTATGAGAACTACCATGAAAACACAAACTAATTGCAAATGAAAAAAAATAAAGTGAGTTTTGAGGAACATTGGAATAAAGCCTCCAAGTCAGCTGTATAAACTGAAAAACCATCTGTTCTTCCCATCCATGAGCCACAGAAGCATACTCTGAATGGAAAGAGGAGCTGGAGAAATAGTGAAGCACCGAAGTGTTCTCCTTAGTTACGATTATTTTACTGGTGTATTTAAATGGGCATTTTAATGTTCACACAACATTCTGCTGTGGATGCTCTCAAGTATTCTTCAGAAACAAAGAGAATAAGTTCCACAATATTAAGGACTCTTTATTCACCTTGGTATTTCCAATAAACAACAACAAAACAGAAAGTTGGTGTGCACTAGGGACTGTGACATATTCTCAGTACTACAGATTACACAGACAGGACAAGTGATAGACTCTGAGGCTTCTTGAAACCAATAATTTTCCCTTCTGGAAAACAATAATAAAACTAAGATCATGAATGTATAATACAAATGGTATTTTAATCAAAACACATTTTAAAACTTCATGAAGTTAAAACTCATTAAATAATAAACAATAAAAGCAAGAGATGGAATTGTTTCTTGTGAATGTTTACATATTGGCTCCCAGTGGTTCCATTATTTTTAGACAGTGCATTTTTGGAAACCAGAAAAGATTCTCATTTGAGTTTATAGCCCCATTGAAATTGCAAAATCCATTCTTTGTACTCAGTGTGTTTTAATTTGACTTAAAGGCTTCCAATTCATATAAACTGTATATAAGTTTTTGAAGGATCAAAGTCATAATCATCACTTGCACAGCAAATAAATTCATTGAAATCAGGCCACTTTCATGTGATACATCTTGGCCATCTTGGACAAGCCGTATGCTGAAGAAAGAATTTTGTAAGATGATCAGCCGTCTGCATGTATCACATGAAAGAGCATAAAATATGTAACACATAAAATATGAAGTTATATGAGAATTTTGGGAAAATCATCTTGAACTGCCTTATACTCAGATTAATTTTAAATTAAACATTGACTAACTTTGGGAGGCACATAGTCACATTGATATGTAAAGTTGGTAGTCTGGATCTGTGAATCAAGACTGACAATAGGAAGCAGTTAAAGATGAAAATTATAGTGCAGCACGCAGTGGTAGAAAGGGCTACTAACTTTATTTTAACTTAATAAGTTAAGCTAATTTCTGTTCTTTGCAGCTACTTTTCTCTCAGTCAGGAAGCATTGTGGTTTATTTGACTTTGCTGTTTCTCCCTGTGATAAAGGTTTTGCTGTCACTAGGAACAAGTAAAAGTTTTCTTTACTCATCATTGCAGGGTTACTTGTTGAGAAACTCAGGTAGGTCTGTTGTCTTCAGTCTGAACTTCTTCTGATGAAGACTTCCACACAGCACAAATGCTGTCCTCCTAAACATTGACATAGTGGTGTTGCAGAGCCCTGCCAGGTACTCAAACCAGTATGTAGGTTAGAAGGCCTGACAAAACAGCTAGACAGCTACATGGTGCCATGTGAAAGAGAAGATGCAGTCAAGGGCACGTAATTAAGAAATCACAGATTTGAGCTGCGCTGTGGGAGTGTATACATTTAATCCCAGCACTAGGGAGGCAGATGAAGGAGATCTCTGTGAGTTTGAAGCCAACCTGGTACATAAAAGCTAGTTTCAGGACAGGCTCCAAAGCCACACAGAGAAATCTTGCCTCGAAAAAAAACAAACAAAAATCACACACTTGAGGAATGAACAAATGTAGGAAAGGAATATATAGCATCCAGACTTGCGTGAGGCAGCTCAGGAAGGTGGAAATCTCACTCTACTGCTTAGTCACTTGGGTTTGCTGAAGTTTAAGTTCAAAGAAGGAAAATATTGCAAGGGTTTTTGCCACAGTTAACATGAAAACTGTTATTATTTATGTTAATATTAAACATGAGTTAGGTAAAAATGTATAATTATGTAAATAACACATTGGCACAATTCCTACTTGCTCTCTCCTCTAGTGTATAGGTATCAGAAAGAATAAGGTACTAATATTAAAGTCAGCTACAGAGTCAAAACAGAAAAACAACCTTATTATAAAATTAATTTGTATTTTGTGTTTTCAATACCAAGTCAGTGCTGGACCTGGCAGGGGCAATTATAATTCAGTTTGGAAATATTGATGCATTGCAGAACAATGTTTTCTTTCTGAAAAACCCTTTAAACAAGTAAAGGGAGAGGAGCTCTTTAGTATGAAAAAGCAAGTATGCTGATTTATTTGCTCTGCCCAACCTTGAAATATCACTCAATAACAGGAGAAAATGGCAGCTTGCCTGGATTTTGAGACTGATTTCCAAATCAAATAATTTCAAAGACTCTGCAGTGTGCCCACTCTCCACCACAAACAAGGACAGAAAACATTTCCCTGAACTTGAATTTCAAGCACAATACTCTAAGGTGAATGATGCACCCTTTGACAAGACAGACAGCTTAGTGTCAGCAAGTTGATAGTTACAGCATAAGACATCCTTCCCAAGGCAGTGAGGGCAGCAAGAACAATGCAAAGATTACAGGGCAGGACTCACAGAACTGCCTGGGGGAAACAACCATAGGCATTTTAAAAAGGAAGAAAATGATTATAGGATATAAATATCTTAGAAGTAAGAGCACAGAGTCGTAAAAAAAAAAAAAGAATTAGCAGGAAAGTGACAAATACCCTGAATTTCCTTTACAAGAAGAAGCAATGACCAAAGTAATAACTGAAAACAAGTCCTGAAAGTAAAAGTTAAATGACACTGAAAAAATATGCATTAAGTCATATATTTAAAATCTCCTTATTAAAAACCTGCCCACCCAACACCAACCCTGTGGTTCTGCTTCCTCAGATCTCATCATCCAGGCTATTCTAATTATGAGAATGCAGTATTTTTTTTTTGCTGATTTTATTTTATTTATTTATTTTTTAATTTATTTATTTATTAA
>NC_022021.1:13836434-13838090 GCF_000317375.1 Microtus ochrogaster
ATCAGGGAAATGCAAATTAAGACAACTTTAAGATACCATCTTACACCTGTCAGAATGGCTAAAATGAGAATGCAGTATTTTTATTGCCATAACAACCCTGTCTTATCATGCACAGACAATAAGTGCAGTCCCTATTAGTCACTGGCATTTGGAATTTCTCCTCCTTCTGATCTCTACAGCCTCACCTCCAATCCGCCTTCATTCTCCCCGCATTTCAAGGGTTGCTGCTGCATGGATTTCCCTGATCCCTTTGTAACTTTGTTCTGTTTCAGCATGGAAACACTCAGGGTCCCCCACTCTGTCAGGAATCTATCACTAAGCAAACACCTACCCCCAGTGCCCCAGACTTCTCAACAGAGTTCTTTCCACCATGCTCCCAGATTCCCTTTCTCTGCTGTATTCAGTTGCTCCTCTCAGAGCACCTGTCTTTAAAATACAACTCAGTTTAGTCTTACCCATAAAACTGTATGATCATAGAGGAAAGGAAAAAAGAAACCTTTCTTAGAAATATTCACTTTGTTTCTAATTACGCTCACACTACTATAATTTTGAAAAGAAAGAGGTTATGTGCTTTTCCTGACCTTCATGTTGGACTCTGTTCCTGGAGCACAAGAACCCAGTCTACTCATTTATTATGGAAGGAACTTGCTACATACTAGAGATATAAGTACATGCTTTTCAATGAAAAAGGTGATAAAATTAAAAGTTTAAATGTGAGTGTACATGGAGTTAAATTTTAAATTGCTTCTATATTACTAAAATAAGAGGAAAATATTAAACTAAGTGAAGTTTTACTCTCTGGATAAGACATGTGAAATTTGCTTTATCTATGGAAAATAACCTTTTCTCAACCATCACGATAGTTATTTTATGACATTTTCAAAGTAGGTAGTTAAATTGTAAGAAGGGAAGCATTTTTAATTGTTATATATAAATTATTATCCTTGAACCATTTTAATAGTTTTTTCATATATTTCTGATTTTTAGGAATATTGACAATTATATTTATGGCAAGTTTTTTTAAACATTACAAATATTTAAGCAACAGGTTGTCTTGAGAATTCAAATATTTTGAGCATATAAATTTTTACTTTAATCATGATGAATCTTAAGATGCAAAGTCACCTATATGAGTTCAATGTGATAGGATTTGCGTTTTGAGAACACAGCTGTAAGTTTATATTAAAAACATAATGAAATGGGAAAAAACCTTCAGACAGAAATACAATGGAGTTTGACACAAAACATTATGGGAATTTTTTAAAAATTACTGTTGATATAATTAATATAATAAAGGTTTGAGCTCATATTGTTGGGAGTTTGTATAATGTAAAGGTAGAGATAAAAGCTTAAGCAAGACATGTTTGTACACATCCTTAATCAGCATTTGGGAGACAGAAGCAAGTGGATTTCTATGAGTTAGAGACCTGCCTGTGCTACATAGACTCTCTCTCAATAAAACAACAAATAAATATATTTATTATTTATTATTATAGATAGATAGGAAAAAGATAGATGGATAGATTGATAGATAGACTGATGAATAGATAGATGATTGATAGATACATAGAATAATGAATGGATAGATGATAGATAGATAGATAGATAGATAGATAGATAGATAGATAGATAATAGATTTATGATAGATAGATAGA
>NC_022021.1:13838510-13850106 GCF_000317375.1 Microtus ochrogaster
AGATAGATAGATAGATAGATAGATAGATAGATGATAGATAGATAGATAGATAGATAGATAGATAGATAGATAGATAGATGATAGATGATAGATAGATAGATAGATGATAGATAGATAGATAGATAGATAGATAGATAGATAGATAGATAGATGATAGATGATAGATAGATAGATAGATAGATAGATAGATAGATAGATAGATAGATAGATAGATAGATAGATGATAGATGATAGATAGATAGATAGATAGATAGATAGATAGATAGATGATAGATGATAGATAGATAGATAGATAGATAGATAGATAGATAGATGATAGATAGAGTTTAAAAATCATAGTCAATGTCATTTGATAAACAATTTATTGAGAGGAAAACCTCCCAGTGTACATAGGTTGTTCACAACCAGACAGGCAACTTTGCTGTTAACACTGGAAAGTATGATTGAGTGATCCAGAAGTTAGTTCGCACGGTAAGACTGTTAGATGTTTGTAATGGGAAAAATGCTTTAAAGAGGATCAAAGAAGCCTGTAGGGTAGGCCCTCCCAGTGTGTGAGGCCCCAGGGCACCACTATGATGAGCAAATATATGGTGGAGGATTGGGAAAGATAGAGAACTAAGTGATTCATGTTCTGTGGAGAGTGGTGGGATTTAAGAATATAAAAAGGAGGCGGTGAGGAGCAAACTGGCACGGGTACACTGCATTGCCATCCAGGACCATGGTAATGCCAGGGCCTGAGCTGCTGCCAAGGGCTATCTCTGGGTCCACAGTCCTGTTGCAGCTAGAGTTTATGTTGATGTCTGTGGCCCATGTTACCGTCCGGGTTATGCAAACCATTCCTGTTGAAATCAGAAGGCTGAACTGAGTTGGCCTGTCCTTTCCCTGTCTCTAGATAATTTGGTCCTGTCCCTCTCTGGCTGCTCCAGTGGGAGACCTAGTTCTTCTCAAGAAGAAAAATAGCCCTGCCCCACAAGGGAGAGGTAGTGCTGATGGCTCCTACCTTAGGAGAACTGGTCCTGTCCTGTTGCAAGGAGGGGGCTGCTTGTTTGTCCCAGCCACCCAGCTAGCTTAGCCCGGAAATAACCACACAGGAATTGTATTAATTAAATCACTGCTTGGCCCATTAGCTCTAGCCTCTTATTGGCTAACTCTCACATCTTGATTTAACCCATTTCTATTAATCTGTATATTGCCGTGTGGCAGTGGCTTACCGGGAAAGATTCAGCATGTCTGACTCTGGTGGCTCCATGGTGGCTCTCTACTCTACATTCTTCCTCCCAGCATTAAGTTCTGTCTTCCCCGCCTACCTAAGTTCTGCCTTATCAGCTAGGCCAAGGCAGATAATTTATTCATTAACCAATGAAAGCAACACACAAACAGAAGGAACTCCTACACCACTGTCCCTTATGGGAGAGTTGACACCATGACCCCTCCATCATGTGGGCACAGGTAGACCAGGTTAGCCTTGAACTCATAGAGATCCTCCTGCCTCTGCTGCCCACTACTGTAATTAAATGTGTGTGCTACCACAGCCTAGCTTATATTATACATTCCTAAGACTTTCTTTGACTTTGTTGACATCTCGATGACTAAGGTATTTTATACCATATTCACATAGGAACTTACAGTGATATAGGATCAGGTTACTATGCTATTATTTATTAATAGGGAGAAATTATTTTATCAAGTTTATATTGCACTAACTATAAAACATCAACTATAAAGCCTAGGAAAAATACTTGTGAAGAAAGAGTTTTACTGTTAGAACACATCTCAGGGGCAGAGGCTCCAACTTCTCTTACAACCACTCTCCCGCCTGGTTTGCTGTGGTGAAGTTTGTATCTTCATACCATTATGCCTCCTACATTTAGCTACAAACATCAAACTGGAATATACTGAACAGATGGAATTCAATCACTTATTTAATTCTGTTTTAATGTTTTCTTACAGTAACTCAGAATCACAAAACATTCAGAGCATGAACAAGAACAGAAAATGTCCATATTGTAGTTCTATGAAAAGCCTTCTTACCATTTTGCTCTCATATCTTAATTTTTTATATATAAAGGAGACAATTCAGCTGTAAGAACTAAAACTTAAGTGATGATAAATACTCTTACAATGGTAATTTTAATAACTAGCACAAAATTCCTAAATATTTAATAAGCTTTGATGATCTTATAACATCAATACAAGCTACATTAAATGGAACATGGTTGAAAACAAATAATAAGGCATTTAAGAAAAGAAGAAATTTAAAGGAGAAGTGATATTATAAACAGCATGAAACATATTTCACTAAGTAGGTGACCCTGAAAAAATTCATTGACTTAAAAAATCATTGAATATGATTATATACATAAACATATATATATATATATATATATATATTTTATATCCACATACTATACACAGCTGTGTTTATATGTGTAAAAGTTAGATGGTTGAAGCCCAGTAAAAGGATAAGGAACTCAAAAAGTGAAATACATGTCAACGAATTAACCAGTCTATAAGGGACAGGATTTTGAAGAAATTGTGTGACTATTATTTCTCAAAAATCAGTTTAATGAGAATATAGATGTAGTGGAATGAATGGAAGATGGTATGTACCAGTATGCCCATACTAGTCAAATGTAACCCAGGATAATACATGAAAATGCTTGCGAGTTTTGCTCAAAGTGAAAAGAAAGCAGAATAATGGGAGAGTTGTCATTTCAAACCTGTGTCTTGTGCCTTGACCTGTAGGGTTTTCTAATTGCAAGTCTATCATTGCTACCCAAGTTTTAACACTTTTTTTACTCAGGTCACAGCCCCACTATTAACAATGCTGCTGCTCAAGCAGACTTCCTAGCTAAGATTCAAAGAACTGAAATTGTTTTTTCAGGGATTTTCACCCATTCCTTCTTTTCTAACTATTGTTCATTGTACATTTTTCCTTCTTTTATTATGTTTCTTTCTTTTCCTTTTTTTTAAGACAAGTTCTCACCATGTAGCCTTGACTGTCTGAAATGTACTGTATAGAACAGTCTGACCACAAACTCACAGAGATCACCCTGCCTCTGCCTCCCAAGTGAATGCTGGGATTAAATGCTTGCACCACTATTCCTAGCTCACAGAATTTTTTCTTTAGACAATGATAGAAAGGTAAACCGAATCAGTAATAGGCTATTATTCTCCCAAATCTACCCTTCCTGATATCTACACTCATAGATAGTTTACCTTTTCATATTTTACACTTGGCTTGCTCTGGTTGGTGCTCTCCCTAGGAGAGATACTAGCCTCAAGTCCCTTCCTTCAAGGGAACTGGATTCCATTCTTCAAATCTAGAAATGACTATACCTCCTACTCTTATCAGCATGATTTGTGACTGGA
Organism: Microtus ochrogaster; assembly: GCF_000317375.1. Classification (NCBI taxonomy): domain Eukaryota; kingdom Metazoa; phylum Chordata; class Mammalia; order Rodentia; family Cricetidae; genus Microtus; species Microtus ochrogaster. The sequence continues at coordinate 13,841,883 of NC_022021.1, forward strand.
ACCTTTCTCAGTAGTAGACAGGCATTGAATTTGACCTTCTGAAGCAGACTACAAGCTATATTTCACATGAATCATTAATGCCATTTTTTGCAACATTTTAAACTATGCAGTGTAGTCTCTGCAATACCTACAGCACTGAATCACTGTCTTATGCTAATGGCCTGGCTACATCTTTTTAAAATTATTTCTTTTATTTTTTGAAATTATAATATAATCATATTTCTCTCTTTTCTTTTTCTCATTCCAAACCCTCTCATCTAGATTGATAGCTAATGTAGGACCTATGTTTTATTATACAGCTCCAGAAACTAGAAGTAGCATCTTCAGATGTGATGTAGAAAGTTAAAGCTACTTAGACTGAAGTGTCACATTACAGAGCAGTTGGGTGCATACATAGATTAGTAATGTTTTACTAAATCATCTAAGAAATCTATACCTTACATGATTATACCATCAAAGGAATATTTCATTTTGTCCTATATGATATGCTGATATTTTTTCTCTAAAGAAAGATAAATCCATAAAGTAAATCTTACAGAAGCCTAATAGTGGTTGGAGAATGGAAATCATTCTTTCTCAAGTTTGGATATTTCCAAAACTGGAAACATCATTCCAAAATGGCTAATTTCAAAAGTGAATATTAATTCTGAAATTGAATGAACATCTAAGCAGGTTAAAATATTTATTTAGTTTTATGCATACACATAATTGTACATAATATTCACTTTTATATAGATATTCTCTTTCCACTGCTTTATGTCCTTTGACTACGTATACTTCTCATTCCTTCACTAATTTTCTTCCCTTTCCAACGTCTTGTTGGTCTCCTCCTGTCTCCTAGTCTCTCTTCTTTTGTAAACATTTTTATTGAAGTTGAAATAATATGGATATATGGGGTAAAAATGATTGTCCTTCTAGTTTGAGTCTTAGATTAAGAAACATTTGAGATTGGAAATGGACAAAAGATGCCATTGTGATTGCTTAGGAGTGTGTTGGTTATTGTTGAATGGACCCTCCAAAGATAATCTGTTTCTCTAGGAGAAATAATTCTAACATTCTATTAACAAGGCTATTGGATATTTGGTTGATTAGTTTTAAATTTTAATAGATGAGCTGCAAAAGATTGCTATGTGGAAATACAAACACTACTATAAATGGTTATGTAAATTCATTTTATCTTGTAGTGATAAAATTTAATTAAATCCTCCTGGTTGAAAACATAACACAAATATCATGTCATATTGCCCAGCGGGGTTTTGTCTCTGTTAGCAAATTTCAACATTCCCGGGCATGTGTACCTCTGTTCTACAAGTCCTTTTAAATCTTGTTGCTTCTTTTGTTTAGAAATTAATTGAAAGATATAATGCATATTTATATTACAACTATGCAAATATCCCTATTATCTTTTCAAATTCTTTACTTCTAAATCTCCTGGGACCATTATATACTTCAAAGATAGCATCACACTGCCAGGATCTTTGGAATTTGTTGAACAGTCTTTAACCCTTAGAACCTCATGTGAATACAAGTTCAGTTCATACTAGTTCATGACTTTACAAAACTTTCTCTCTCTCAATATTCATAATTCTCTAATTACCTCTTTCCCTATCAAATTTATGTCTTTGTAAACAAAAGCCAGAAATCCTATATCCCAGAAATTATTCTTAATTAGTGTACCAATTTATATCTTAAAAGCTGCATATTCTCTGCTACTAGCAAAGAAAAGACTGTTTCTGAAAGAGCCGTGATAAATGGAGGAAAAAGAAAGTTGGAAATTTCAAAACCTTAGAGATTACTTAATCATTCTGCCATAGAAAACCAGGAAGCATAGATACCCTGTAAGAATTAAGTGACCTGAAAGCAACTGAAGCCACCAAAAAGTTTTGAATTCCTCTTGTCAACATACATGCCTTTGGGTTAATACTGCCATATGTCCTTCATTCATCACCCGTCAGTCCTGAATTCCCCCTTTCCACACATTGAATGCATTGCCAAAGCATTCCTCCAACAATAACAGCACTGGTTATATCTGTCAAAATCTTAGCTTTTCTTTATTATTATAGGAGGAAGATAAAAGCAGGGTAACAAGGGATAAAATTATCTAAGAAATAACTCCACTTTAAAAGAACCGAATCTTGTAGAAATATGTAAATATTCATTACCAATGTCTTATTCAGATAACACTGTAGATGTACATGATTAAGTAGTCCCTATATGTGTATGACAAAGTAGTCCCACAATAGCTCAGAATTGATAATAATAAAAGGTTCTTTATTTAGGGGTAGACTCACAGATCAACAGTCCTCTGCACGAGTAGGGAGCAGGAACTGAATCCAGCAGCCAAAGACTGCACAAGCTTTGCATCTGCATATATAGTACAAGAGACCCCGCCCAAATGGACTACAATTTTAAAGGCTATTGGCTGGAGCAGTTCACACAGCAGATATCCAACATATAGTAGGTACTCAGCAACCACTTTATTTGTTCAAATGGTGACACTAGAGTACACAAAAATAGTGAACTTTTGATATTCATATTTATTATGTTGATGGGCTTAGAGACTAAGTAGGAATACATGCTTTTTCTATGAGACTGAACCCAAAGGGACAAATGAGTTTCTGAGTTGAAAATTCAATCACGCTAACTTTGGGATCCTAATTTTATTCTTTTTCTTTATTTCTTCCTCCCCAGTCAGAGTAAATTTCTGGGATTTTATAACTGTGCTCTCTTTCCCTGAGTCACGCTGCTAACTCTATTGTGTGTTCAGCCAACATCCAGTCAGCCTGCCTGAATTTCTTTTGACACCTTTGTTCTGCCAAAACTCTTTCTGGTAAAAAGCAAGCTCGGAGACAAGAAAATGAGTGGGTGGAAGGGGGAGGAAACACATACATAAGTATAATTTGAAATGAAAAATAAACTAAGGTACAGTCTTTGTTGAGTTGTGCTAGGCTGTGCTACAGAAAATGCATGGCAGTTTTTCTTTCGTAGGGAGTTGTCAATGATTCACCTTGAGTAGAAGATTATTTTGTCCTGCCTGAACAAGGGTCTGCAGTTTTCTTCACACCTTTCATCTGCAGCACTTGTCAAACGTCATCCATTTAAGGCGAAAGTCAAACTTGGTCATTAAGTGAGCCTGGAGATTTAGCTCCGTGCATGAGGCCTGGAGTCTGCAAGCAATTCTCAGAGATGTGAATTCCTGGCTTTTAATTTAGGTTCAAGACATTTACTAGCAAGGAAATGCACGATTTCTTTAATTCAAACTCAAACTGGGTTGACAGTTATTTATTTATCTGCAAACTGTTTTAAAGATGAAAAGGCACACAATTTTCACACCATTGCTGTGATTTGATAAACCTTGACCAAGAATAGATTATTGACCGTAATAATTAATGCCCCTTCCCTGGGAATTCCAGATGAGTTTTTTTCATTATCCTTACCCCTAATATATAATGCTAACAGTTTGGATTCTAAATCATTGGAATGGAAAGCTGATCACACAACGGACCTCTTATTTTGTCATAGTATTTTAAGAGGGCATCTCCCTTAATTTCTTAGGAGAAATGTCATACTAATAAAATAATAGGCATGATAAATATGACTTTTCCAATGCAACATTTTTCAAGGTTTTCAACACGCTTTCACACCTTCGAAGTCAGATCTTAAGTAACTGTTAGTAGAAACCCCAATGTGGTTAAATATAGAATTCTTATATAATCAAAAGGAAGATTAAGTTATTTTTTAAAGTAATTGAAATATGAAGAAGTTTGTGTGTCAACTAGATAATAACAAGAGAACAAGCAGAGGACAGTGATCAACCATTGAGTTTCTTCCCTATGCCAGGCATTATTGAGAACAGAGTTCTGCTTATTCTGTGACCTCCTTTCCTCCCCATGGGTGTAATTGCCACTAACTGTTTGTACAATGAGTTTCTAAGCAGCCAAGGTCTTGATCAGGATCACACAGAATATTAGGGCAGAGTTTGAAATCTGTCGACTCTAGCCTATACTCATTTTCTAAAGTACACAACTACAGGAACAAAGGGCAAATCTATAAACTTTTGAAATAGGTTACGTCAATGTTCACTCAAAGACACAAGTCGTCTGAAGCATGGTCAGCAAATGACTGGATATTAACAAGCTTTGGAAAAATACTGAGGGATGGATTTTGTATTTAGAGATCTAGCTATCCACACAGAAAACTGAGTAACATTACAGATAGCAGTGCTCCTGAGAGTTGTATGCGTAACACATTAATGCCCGGAGAGGATATTAGAAAGAATTGTGTAAAATGAAAGCTACCATTTTCACTCCTAAGAAATACTTTGTCTTCCATAGCTTTGTTGACATATAATTATAAGATATATTTAATAAAAATATGTATGTTGAAGGTAAAAAGCATGATGCTTTGATATTTATGCAATGTAAAATGATTACCATAATTTAACATATTCTTCTCACAGTTATCTATATATGTGTGTATCCATGATAAGAGCACTAAGGTTACACTGTATTTGAAACTTTCAAGAACACCATACACTATTTTTAACTCTACCCACCTTGATATAATTAAATATCTGAAATATCTTTAACCAGCAGACTTGTTTAGTGTGTGTTTATTATACTTTAAGTGCAAGCTTTCTAGAGAAGATAATTTTTTTTCCTAGAATCTACCATAGACAGATAAGGCTTAAGCACAAAATTAAGAAGCAGGACTACAGTGTCCTGGAGCCACTGTCTTTGTCCCAGCACATTGGTGTCTTGTGTTTTTAAACATTCAGCACAGCAGGAAAGTCCTTTTGTAGACTGATAATTACTTTATTTTCTCTGGTGATAACTGAAGCTTTGGCAGGGTTCAGAGGATTTCTATGGCTCCACTAGTTTTCAGAGCCAAACAAATACTTGTGCAAACCCAAGATTTATACCATAGTTTCTAGACTATATCCCTCTTTCAGTATTAATATAAATCTCTAGATAATATATTTTGACCTATAGTGGAAGAGAAATTATGTAATAACAAAACATTTTAACTTAGACTGCTCATGAACTGTCTTTATATTCAGGTACATATCAACCCTCCTGAAGATCTTGAGTGAGGAACAATGTTGGCATTTGTTTTACATAAGAGGAAACTAATCAGTCAGAACTATTTAGTTAAGTCTTTCCAGGCTATGTTAACAACGACTTAGCAATTATAGTTTAATATTTGTCCTCTGCTCCCACTTAAAATAAGCAAATTTATTCAGATGATGAATTTAAGAACCAAACAAATTCCAAGACTGTGCAGCCTTGAAAGAATAGAATGAGTCAAATTTAGCTGATAGCCCTCCAACTCAAGCAACATGGCATCCTGTCTGCATCAGAATAGTCTCAGCTTGCAAATCTTCCAGGTGAGCAGTGGGAACAGGGTTACATGTCCTCTTCTAATCCAGTCCAATTTTGTCAGAAGCCATTTACATTCTGGCAACAGGAGCCCCCTGATATTTCTGTTGGCAAATTCTATGTCGAATTCTGCCTGCTGTGACCTAGAAAACAGTGAATTCATTTGCATAATCAGTGCACTGTCCTTGCTGAGGTATATTTAGAAGGACCAAGTTTGCAAGAATGTGATCAAGATGGGTTTGGGAAAATCAGCATGCCCTTCCTTTTTAGCCTCAGAGAGACATATTACTCAGGAGGGTGCACTTTCAGCCAAAGTGGGATTAAAGTAACATTTTACACAGAGATGGAATAATTTTTACAATATATTACTTCAAAAGAAGTCTTATTCAGGTAGTACAAATTCATTAAAACGTATTTGTTCTGTGGGAAATCATACAACCAACAGCCTTTAAGTTAACTATCCACTGGGGCGTGGCCTCTTATACTATTTATTCTAATGTAAAGCATGCATCCAGCCTCTTTTCTGGCTGTGGGATTCGGTTTCTGTTCTCCTTTCCAGCAGAGGACTGTTATTTGTGAGTCTATGCTAAATAAATAACCGTCTATTATTCTCAATTCTGAGCTACTGTGGGATTTCTTTTAAGCATCCTTCTTCATCTGGCATCCACGTGGATTACGACCCCACACCTACCAGATGGACAGCCTAAAGGCCTAATTGGTCCACAGCCCAGAAAGCCTCCCAAGCCTGCCCAATAGCTTGCTTTTACCTAAGCAGGTTTTGTAGAACCCCTGCCACAGCAGAGTTTACTGCGTGCAGCCACTTAGAAATTTCCCAAACACATGCAGGACTGCTGCATTCCCTGGCGTGGATCCCTGGCATGGTTCCTTGCTGCATGGTGATTTCTGTAGCTTCCGGTTTGTGCTCTCTGCCTGTGAGTTCTGGGTTTCTTACTCCGTATATGGAATTGATTTAATTGGTTTTTTTGTCATAAAAAGCATATTTCTCAGTATTTAACCAGAACCAAGGTGGAAAGAAAAGCAGCTCAGGACCGTTCCTGTTGTCACTGGTGCATGGCTGCTGGTTGCGAATTTGCAACCATGACATCAGCTGAGCAATAAAGATTATTAAACCTAAAACAATTTACCGGATATCATAACAGGTAATTAATAAATCAATATGGCAGACTATATTAATATTGAAACTTTTAGTATCTTTTTTTTTTTGCTAATACTATGGTTTGTATCCTGCAAGGCTTATATGGTTATGGCGATACTTCAACTTATTTGATATTGGGACTCAGTTTTTCTCTTCATATTCTATCATTGAGAGAGAATGTGGCACTTTTAGGAATGATATAGTCTTTACAGATGCAAAATGAACAGCTAGTTGACAGGATTAATACCATCGAGAATCAAAAGTTACCTGAAAGCCGGGCAATGGTGGGGCACGCCTTTAATCCCAGCACTCGGGAGGCAGAGGCAGGCGGATCTCTGTGAGTTCGAGACCAGCCTGGTCTACAGAGCTAATTCCAGGACAGGCTCCAAAGCCACAGAGAAACCCTGTCTCGAAAAACCAAAAGAAAAAAAAAAGTTACCTGAAAAAATTAATACTGTTGAGAAGGGTAACATTATTTTGACAGAAAAATGAGGAAATGGATAAGCATGACTGTCTAATCTTGCCAAGACAGGGTAAGACAGTTTGGAAAATTTTCCTGTCTCTAAAATTGGTCTGTCAGTTGCTCTAGGCCTTAGCCAAAGTTGGTTGCTTCAACATTGCAAATGAGACTGGGTGATTGCCCAAGAAGCCAGTTGTCTCTGTCATTTGTTGCACATTTTGGAAGTTGCTTGACTGCACTTCCTGCTTACCCAAGTAATATTATTTCCTTTCTTGGGTATTCCATGGGGTTGAAGACTAGATAGTTGTAGTTACTTTCCCCTCATGACTTGGCCAAGTTATTTATTATACAAGACTTAAACTCATTAGGATAGGATAATCATTGAATATATTTGCTCTTATTGTACATAATTTTGTATTAGACTTAGAACTATCTTATTTAAACAAAAGAAGGAGATGCTGTAGGAAATCACACATCCAATAGCCTTTACGTTAACTGCCCACTGGGGCATGGCCTCTTATACTATTTATGCTGATGTAAAAGCATGTGTCCATTCTCTTTTTCAGCTGTGGGACTCGGTTTCTGTTCTCTATTCCAGCAGAGGATTCTGATTTGTGAGTCTATAACTAAATAAATAACCATCTATTTTCTCAATTCTGAGCTAGTGTGGGATTTTTTTCATGTGTCTTTCTTCATATTGGAAAATATTTATCAATGTCATGTCTACCCAATAGCCGCAGAGGGCAACATGTATTATTTCTCAGCTACTTGTAGAAATACGTATCTTCTGTTCCCAGAGTAACCACTGATTAGCCATATCCATTGACTGCTTTACTTAAATTTATTTCATGATCTGTGAATGAAAGGTTAAGGTCAAATATTGTGCACTTAACACCTCTGGGAAGAAATTGGTCAATGTAGATGTTTCTTGTATCCATCTAGGTATTTACAGAAGTGTGAACAAGAAAGCTATTGTCCTCTCCGTTTGCCAGCATCTCATGTACCTTTTGTTAGCATCCAAACAGCACTCTTCCTCTTCCCATTCAGAAATGCCTGACACTCCATTATTTCTCAGTCTTTGTTTCCAACATTCCGTCTTTTCTACTTGGCAATGTCAATTTAATGACTGGGTTAAAAAGAGTCCCTCACATTACCATCCCTGACTTCAAACTCTATTACAGAGCTACAGTAATGAAAACAGTGTGGTACTGGCATAAAAAGAGAGAAGTC
>NC_022021.1:13852103-13910900 GCF_000317375.1 Microtus ochrogaster
GGGAGGAGGGGGAGGGAAATGGGAGGCTGGGAGGAGGGGGCAACTTTTTTTTTCCTCAATTAAACTTTTTTTTTCTCAATTAAAAAAAACGAAAAAAAAAAAAAAAGAAGAGTCCCTCAACTAAGGATTCCTAAACAGCCTGCATGTTGAAGCATGGCTGGTGTTGCTAGCTTCAGCAGAAAGAGCTGAAAACAGCACCAGAGCCACCACTAACGATAAACCATCATGATAGTTCTCAGAGTTCTCTGGGACTGATGTCAGAATTTGAGCAGTGACCTTTTTCTAATAAGTACATTTCTCAATTTAACATATGACCATCCTTTTCTCTCTTCTCAAGCTTTCTGATATACAATGTAACATGTCCCCCTCCCCCCCCTCCCCGGCCAGGACAGAATATCGACTTTCTACTTACAAACAAAGAACCATAGGACAAAAGTAGCTAGGGAACTATGGACATTTGTCCATTTAGGTGTCAATCTTCAAGAAAAGTATAGCTAAAAGCTGCCACTGCATCCCCTTTGAGGTCAAGAGTTTCTGCTGAGACCTGTACAGAAGCCTGTGGGATGCAAGGTTGTAAGACTGCCCAAGAGCGTATTGTGAAGTAGGAAACAAGCAAAATTACAGAGCAATTGTAAGTCAAGTACAGGTGTGAAGTGGAAGTCAGTAATTTATAGAGTGGAGAGAATAATATAAAAGCTTTAACCTTGTAATTTGGTCATTTAGTGCAGTATAAATCTAAATATATAATACTGATAGTAATGCTTATTAAAAGTTGTTTCAAATAATCTCATCCTGTGACAGTAAACCACGAAAACAAGACACACACTAAGAAAAAGATTAAGTACTAAGTTTTCATTTTGGAGAAAGTTAATAAAAATATAATATGCATAGCTATTCTTGGCATTTATTATCTACAATGGGAACAACAGCAAGATTACTAACTACCTCCATGAACCTCCAAATAAATGTGTTGAAAATCTCTGGCAACCTGACTTCAGATATTAGTTTTTTGAGAAGATTGTGTCTCAAAAGAAAATGTCAACACAATTTTTAGATAACATCAATGAATTGTTCTATATTAATTCAGTTCTAAGATTTTGTATAAATGTGAAAAGTAGAATTATAATGGTGGTCTCTACTGTTCATCTGGGTAATTCACTCTTGACCAGTTTGACCATGAATATCTTTGAACAAGAGGTTTTTATTCATGCACTATTACCAGGACTCAGGATTCCCAAAGGTAGCACTCAACCACCTCAGTCAAGGTTTATAAAGACAAAGAACACAAAGTTATATTCTGGTATCTTGCAAGTGGAAGATCATCTCAAAGCAAGCTTTTACTTACAGAAGCAGAAATAGCAGTTGACCTAATGACCTATGACCTTGAATAAACAATAGTTTTGTTAAAATTGTACAAGCACAAGCAATAACAAAAATCAATCTTTAACAGCCCTAACCAATTAGAAGTCCAATTTTGCTTTATAGTTCTCTTAAGCACAGAAATGTAAAGCATTTAAGTGTAAAGTTAGTCATCACAGCCTCCATTCATAGGCCAACATTAAAATGCTTGTTCTACAAGCTCTAGTATTTTTCCAATAGAAATTAATTAATTATAATAAGGACTTAGCAGATTTTTATAAATAATACATGTTTTCAGGTGTGCAGGCTGTATCATCTGTGTCACAACACTTCCGCCCCAAAGTAGCTATAGGGTACCGATGATACTTAAAGTATCCTTCAGAGAAAAATTAAATACATGAAAAATTGTATGAATTTTCAAACTTTAATTATCATTAATAATGTATCATTAAAACTATTGAATCATTTTATAAAGTGTGCAATGAAAATAACACTTAGTTACACATAAAAAATAAAGAGAATGCATGCATGTTGTGAGACAAAACTTTTCCTTGGGAATGCTATACAAGCCTAGTCACCCCAAATAGGGAGCCCATAACAGACCAAAGTCCAGATAACTACCAAAGTCCAACTTAGTGAACCAATAACCTCTACTGGGGTTTCTTAATGAGGGTGAGGGATTATGTACAGCAGCATAAATGACTCAAAGACAGCTAATCGCCAAATCCCACCCACCTCTGCCAGCTGGGAACTAGGAGCATACTCCAGAACCTTTAGGCAACTTGACAGTCTGGACATTGGAGACTGTTTATAATCAATTCAGTTGGTCTAAACATCACAGGCAGCACGGTTCTGCTTCTTCCCGGCAGGTAGTCTGGTCTTAGAGTCTTCTTTGCAGCGTTGGTTGATTTCTCTACGGAAGGACCTACTAAATCCTGTCAGTTTCAGCAACAACTTCCTGAAGCTGTTTTGAGTTGTTTACCTTCATTTTTAAGGTGCTTCCCTGCAGGATGGAATATTTTAATCTCTGAAGAAGCTATTAAACATGTGTATAATAATATATCACCAGGATTCCTTTTTTTTCTATATCCCTTCAGTGAAACAATAGTATTAGTTTCCCCTATGCTTATGACCTATCTATCTAGTTTCCGGTACTTAGTTACGTTAGCAGTGTCAGGTTAAGGGTTCTATCTAATGGAGTGCCTCAAATCCAGTCAAAAGGTATAATTTATGCAAGTAACATTTGTGGCTCTATTGCAGCAGAGGACCTTGCAGACAAGTAACAGAGGTAGGTCACAGTGCTTGTAGCTGGGTGATGCTGACGATCGTCTTTCTCTTCCAGTCTGCTCAGCTAATTTCTGTTTCTTCTAGGCAGCTGACCTAGCTTCAGTCTTGTAACTCGACTTATTTACTGTGGAAAGGAGAAGCTTAGCAAATCCAGTCAGTTTCAGGATTATGCCTGAAGTTCTTTTGAGTTGATTACCTAATGGTTTAAGGAGATTCTCCGTGGGATAGAGAACTTCAATCTCTTAGATAAGGATACACAACGAGTAGTTAAATTATTGTGGTTGCTATTATTCAACAAACATGTTGGGCTATTTATTGAAGCATAATATCAGTCTGAAGATAGTAGTGAATATTACAAATAAATCTTAGAATCAGTCATTTCCCTAAAGTCACACAGTTTGGAATTGTAAGCATTTTATTTCTCTATATTTGTCAAGGACTGCTAAAAGAGAAACCAAACAGAACAAATGTGAAATACCAAGCTCTCACTCAAAATCAAGGTCTTGTCTGACATATGATCATCATTGAGGTAATGAGATCCCAGTTCTTCAGCATCTGATCCATAACTGAGTCCTCACCGCTGGCCTACCTGAGGTTACAGCTGCAAAGCATCATTCCTCTCAACATTTTCTGATATTGTTTTAATTTTTCTTCAGTGTCTTAAAATTTTGATTATATAAGTATTTAAAGTGCATAGTTAGAGTTATTCCAGGATACTTTATTTTATATTAGTTTTGAGTCATTGTGAATTTCCTTTCTCAGTATCTTTGCTACTTGTATATATAGGAAAGCTCTGGAGTATTAACATTAATTTTGTATACTGCTACTTTGCTCAATGTTTTATATGACGTAAAAGTTTGATGACATCCTTTTATATACCAAATTATATCATCTGCAAATAAGAATGAATGCTTCTTAAGCAGGAAGATAAACAAATCAAAAGAGCATCAGGAAGTCCCTAAAACTGACCAGATTCACTGGGTCCCTTCCTGCTAGAGTAAGCAATAAAAACTGAGAGTCAATCTTGGAAAGAACATAGCCAAACAACAAAGAAGACTCTGTTACCAGATCAGCTGCCTGGAAGAAGCAGAAACCATCCAAACTGCATTGAAAAGATTTAGACCAAATGAGTCACTTGAAGATGATATGTTCCAGCTTGTAGGGCTGCCTGCAGGCTATGCAGTATGTTCTAGGTTCCCAGATTTTGTGAGCTGTAATTCCTTTCTAGGCCAGTAAGTAAGCCTTCACCCATATTCCTGTAAGTAACACCAGCAGAGCTCATGGTTCACCAAGCTGTACTTCGGTGGTATCTTTGCTTTGTTCTATCTTCAGCTCCCTATCTGGGCTGAGTAGTTAGTTGTGTCTTGCATCTTGCCAAGTGAAGTTTTGCCACACAATAACTGTACTATTGCTTTAGGTAAGACTTAAATATTCTGCACGATACCTACGGAGAAAGTGGGTATTCTTGCTTTTGTCTGATTTTGGTGGAAATACTTTGAGTTTTTATCCATTTAGAATGATATTGACTGGAAGTTTGCTATGAATTGCTCTTGTTATGTTAAGATATGTTCCTCATTTACTTATTCTTTCAAGGAATTTTGTCATTAATGATTGCTGGATTTTGTGAATCATGTGTGCGCTGATTTGAATGAGAATATCTCCTATAACAGTGACTCTCAACCTTTGGGTTGCGATTTCATTGGGGATCAAATAACCCTTTCACAGGGATCAACTAAGACCACCAAGAATGCATATTTATATTATAGTTCATAACAAAAACAAATTTATAGTTATGAAGTAGCAATAAAATTAATTTTATGGTTAGGGGTCACCACAACGTGAGGAACTGTATAAAAGTGTCACAGCATTAGGAAGACTAAGAAGCACTGCCCTATAGGCTTTGACATTTGAATACTTGGTCCCTGATGGTGGTGCTGTTTGGAGAGGTTTATGTAGTCTGGCCTTGTGGGAGCAAGTATGCCATTGGAGGCATGTGTTGAGAGTTTAAGTACCCATGCCATTTCTAGTTTGCTCTTTGCTTTGTGTTTGAAATTCACAAGTCCTTCGATTCTTGATCCTCCAACCACTCTTGCTACTTGTTAATGCATCACCCAGCCATGAGGGACTCTAATCCCTCAGAACTGTAAATCCAAATGAATTCTTTCTTCAATAAGTTGCCTTGGTTGTGATGTTTTATCGCAGCAACAAAAAAGTAGCTAATATAGACTCTAGTACCATAAAGTGGGCTATTGTGGCAGAGTTGACTATGCTATGCTTTTCTTTTTTGTACAATTTGGAAGATTTTAAAACTTGGAATTAGAAAAACAATTGGATACAAGTGGAATTTAATGGGCAAGTGTCATAAGAGTTTAGAATATAATCGTACTGAGAGTTATGTAGACTATGAAAACTAAGATTAAAAGAACCATTCCTGTGACATTTTGGGGAAAAAAATGATGTTGCTTTCTCCTTATGTCCCAAGACCAAGAACTTTCATAAATTTAAAAGAAAGAGGCTAATGCCTTTGGCAATTGAGATTCCAAGATAACTTAATATTGACTCTGTCACCTAGTCATTAGTCATTGCTCTTAGGCAAGCTGACAGTGAATAAGCTAAATGATGCAGTCCGAAATACAATTATATAGTTTAGAAAGTAAGAGAACACTGACAATGTTGATGTTACCCCCAAGGTTTGTGATGGAAACACGGCTTAACTTATTAAGGATATTAGCACTATTAAACAGATATCTCAGGATCTCCACTGAAATAAAGGAAGGATACTCTCAGAGAGTGACCCGACCCAGCTAAGCTTCCAGCTTGTGAAAGAAAGGGGCTAAGGACTTTATGCTCCTGTAAAACAATAACAAACAGAAGGTGCCGTTATTAATGTAGCACAAGGAGGTCGGGCCCATTCCAAGCTGACAGTTGAGTTTAACAGTGTCATCTTGTGGTGCTTCCTTAAGAGTCTTAAAGGATGCCTGAGTGAAAGTGTCATGAAATCTTCCTCCACACGCTCAGCTCAAGGCTGGGCAATTCATGGCAGAAGAGTCGCTGCGTGAAAGCCAAGAGAGGACATGAGGACCTGAGAGGCCATTAGATGTCGCTGGAGGCAGAGCCCTGGATGCAACTGGAGACCCCAAGTTGTGTAAGATGACAGAGCCATGAGATACTTGTCAATAAGAGCTTCCTATGAGGAAAAGATTTAGCCCCTGAAAAAAAGAGATTAGTATGTTCCCTGCAGCAACTGGAAGGAGAGCTAATAAAGTCCTTTGACATCAGAAATGGAGATATAAAATTTAGCATTTACTCTGCTGTGTTTTGGACTTGCTTTGTTCTAGTATCCCATCACTATGCCCTTACTGTTCCCTTTTGAGATGGCAATGTATATTCTGTGCCATTTTATGTTTCAAGCATGTTTCCTATTATTTATTTTATAGGAATTTTGTTTAATTTGATAGAGATTACCTTGAGTCTAAAAAGAGACTTTGGACTTTAAACAATATTGAGAATGAGAGACTATTAGGATTAGGTCATGGCATTTTTTATTACAGCACTAAAAATTAACTATTATAGTGTAGTTTCTATCATTTATGTGGAAGATTGGTCATATTGGTTTATGTATATTGAATTATTCCTGTATCTCTAGGATAAAACTTACTTTATTATGTTAGATAATCTCCTGATGTTTTCTTGAATTTGGCATGAAAATATTTTATTGAGAATTTTTACACTGATATTCATAACAAACCCTGACTTATAATTTTATTTTTCATTGACTCTATGTGGTTTTGTAAGAAGACCTTGGAAAGTTAAATTTTGAAATATCTGTTGTCATTAATTTCTCTTTGTTAAACTGAAACTCAGAGCATCCTCAGATTAGTATTTGTATACTAACATTATCCAAAGCCCTTAACAACCAAGAGCATCTATATCTCAGAGTTCAAGCAAATAAAATCAGACTCATTTTAACCATCTATCACTCACTAGCAAGTTGGCTTCTTTACCTAAGATAGGAATTTCTTGTCGCCAAAATTGTTCCCTATACTTCTGAATTTAAAGTCACTTCTTCTTTGAAGACTTGTTAGATTTTCTAGGTTGCTATTTGTAATATAGCATCAGCATAATTTTATAATTAGCATGTACGTACTACTCTGTTATAATTGTCCAGTCATTGAACTCAACATAAGAAGTTTTTAATATTTTGTCACTTGAATATTGGTACACTGATAGTTATATTACCTGATTTAATCTAGTTTGTTTCCTACTATAAATAGTTTAATTAATTAAAGGAAGATTTGTCTTGACTTTTAATTGCAAAGGCTTACCACAGTATCCAGAATACAGTGAGCATTCAAGTTAATTTTTATGTAAGTAAAAATAATGTAAAATAAATTAATGGACCAGTAGAGAACTCCATTCTGAATGGAGTGGGGTCGAATATGAATTGAATAATTGGAGACAGGACTATATAGAGGTCTAACAGGAAAAATCTGTTTGTCTTATGCAGCTTTCTCTTACCGGTGAAAGAGCACCTGAAGAATGTTAAATTAATAAAAGATTTGTTGTTTTGTTTCTTTAGGTTTGGTTATTGATGTCTGTGGTGGTTTAAAGGAAAATGGTGCTCATACATTGACAGGGTTAGTCCCTAGCTGATGAGCTGTTTGAAAAGGTTAGAAGGATTAGGATGGTGTCCTTGTTAGATTAGGATTCCCTGATTGGAGGAAGTGTGTCACTGGTGGTGAATATTGAGGTTTCAAATGCCCGTGCCACAGACCCTGTCAGTCTCCTCCCCTCTGCCCACTCTCTCTCTGACACCTACAGATCAGGATGTAGCTCTCAGCTACTGATCCAGCCCCATGCATATTGCTTATTGCTGCTATGCTCCTGTCATATCCTGCCATAAGGATAATGGATTAATCTTCTGCAACTGTAAGCAAGCCCCCAATTAAATATGTTCTTTTTTTAAAAAAGTTGCCCTGGTTATAGTGTGTCTTCACAGCAATAGAGACACACTTTTGGTCTGAGACACAGAGAAATCAAACCAGATGTGTTCGACCTTTGGCCATTTTTCAAAGTGTAAGAATGTGATATATAGGCTACTGGGGTAAAAAGAACATCCATAGTCTTATCCAACTGAGAACCCTACAAACTACAGTAACAAACTGTCAGGCAAGGTAAGAACAGGGATACAACAGGGCCAAGACTGTGACGGGAAAGGGGCAGGAGGGCAACCAAATGCCCTCAGATTCATTTTAAGACCTGCTTCACAAGAGAAAATTCATGTTGTGTGCTGTAAACTAACAGAAGCCCAGAACTGAGGGAGTCTTAGGCCAGAAGAGGTAACCCACAATTGTTATTTAGCTAAATGAAAAACGCATCAAGCTGCCTTCTACATATTAATTTTATAGCTGTAGACAAATATTACTCTCAGTATTAATCAGAAAAAAAGTCTTTTTTCACAATGAAAAACAGCAGATGTTATCAAAACTACTCAAGAAAATGAAAGTCAAATGCTTTCCCTCAGTAAGACGTCCACATTGCTCTCTTCTAAGACTTACAGAACAATATGGAAGAGGGGCAGGAAAAATGTAAGAAGCAGGAATGGTATGCTTTGGACACAATATGACACAGCCACTGAAATCTGGATCTTATAAAAATAATAGACCTGCATAAACTGGGCCTATCAACAATCAACCATAGATCAAGGAGGTGCTAATGAGACCTTCAAACTCCTCTCTGAATTATGATATACTGGTCAATTCTGGGGGATGACCAACAATCATTTTCTATTATGTATGCTTTGAAGAACCAACCATGCAATAAATAGTAGTAAACCTATAATCATACAGAACACAGATTGTCTGAACTGGTTAAACACAGTAGGTCTAAGAACAATGCATGGATGCAGGAATGGGACCTTGAGCGAGATTATAGAAGTGGGAAGAAATTAAGAGTGAAACTGGCTGTAAACAGAATGTACTATATATATGCATGAAATTCTCAAAACAACAAATTTAATAAAAGAAAAACCAGAATGGGAAATACATGGCTTTCTTGGTATGCATCCCATGCCCCCCAGTGTGTCTAATTGAATAGAGATGGTCATGACCTATACCTCCAACATAGTAATAATCAAATGCATGGTTATTGAGCACTATCAGAAATTTGGCAATTTCAAACATATTTAATTTCCATTTTTTATATATAAATAGCTACCTGTAATCAGCAGCCACTGTGATAGAAAGTTCAGCTCAAAAAGTTGCTTTAAATAATTTTAAAATATGTGTGGTGTGTTTCTTGCCTTTTTTGTTCCTTTTGTCTTGCATTTCTTTGGCTAATTCTCTCTTCTATTGCTGCAGGTGCCCTTTCTTCTGCTTTTCCATCTTCCCAAATAAATGTTTTCATCTGAAGGGCTTTGTCAACTTGCATCAGAAAATATCCTAATTTGCCCAGACTCTTGAACAGTCATTTGGCTGATATAAAATTCTGTGCTGAGAGTAATCTTCCTTCAGTTATTGAAACTGTCTCTCTGTTATGTTGGAGCATCTGTTGTTGCTGATAAACTGTTATCCGGATTCTGCTCTACCTCTCCCCTCCCCTCCTCTTTCTTTCTGTCCTCCCCCACTCCCCACACTTAGTAGTCTTCTCAATATCGATATTCTACAGCATCACTGTTAGGAGGCCATGGTGCGTATTCATTATTCCTTGATATCAAATGTGTACTTTCAACTTGAACATTCCTATTTTTCTTTCACTCCTGGAAAATCTTTCGATTTGACATTACCATACAACATCTCTGTTACTGCCTTTGTCCCTCTGTCCTCTTTAGGATTCTCTGTAACTGCCTCAGTATCTCTCTCTTATCACTCCTCCTCTTGTCTCCTCACATGACTGGGGATGAGAATCTTGTGAAATCTTAATGAAATTCCCTAGTCTGCTATTAGGTTGTCCCAATGAAGCTTGGTCTTAACCCCACCAATCTTTCTCCGTTTGGTTTTAATAACTTTGTGTTGCTTATTTATCTAATTGGTATTTCTCAATTTACTTACTTTATTATCATGTTACCTCCTGCTACTTTAATGGCATCAAAATCAAATCCTAGTTTGACTGCTTCTGGAGGGAAAGTGTTTTTCTTTGGAACTTTGTATTACAGCTCTTTCTCCTCAACCTGTGATTGACACTTTCAGCCTCTGAGAACACTCATCTTTTACTGAGACATAATGATGAATGGGACAGCTTTACTTAGGAAATTGCTTACCACAAATGTTGTTCCATAAACCTTTTGTGTGTAGGTGTAATTCGTGCTATCAGAGATCTAGGTTTAGTTCCCACTCATGTAAAATATATTTGATCCTCCACCCTGTGGTATATGAACTCTCACTGACTTATATCTGTGACTGCACCATAACATCAGCCCCTTTATGGCTACATGTTTATATACAACCTCTACACCACAAATGTGTTATTATTTCCCTATAATACAGCTCAGCAATGTTATCTCAAGCACACAATTATTTCATCATGAAAATAAACCTTCCCCAGTTTGTCTAGAATGTGCTGGTCCTTAAAACATTTCAAAAAAATTTAACTTCAAAAGTTATCATATACAGTAGTTATGAACAAGCAAATGTTACTAAACAAGTACAAAAATTCTAGTTATGAAATCAGTAGCTTTGATTATTCCCACTTAATGAAGATTATGCAACCACAAGCTACATAGGGAGCATATCAAGCAAAAGTTGCCAAAAGAGATCATTCCTAGAGATCTTTACTCTGAATAAATGTTTGCAGATGCAGAGAAGACTAGGGGGATTCCATGAGAACCACATAAGACATTTATTAGGTTTTAGAGAGTTTTGATTCATGGTAATCCGTTTATACTTACTACAGGCTTGAATGTTGGAAATGAATCATCCAGTTACAGCTTCACTTTATTTATGTTTTAGTTTCACCTGAGAACGACGGTAGACATAGTCAGAGCCACAAGAAAGAAGCAGGCCACAGTGGGTTCTTAGGGCATCTGTACTGCATTCACTAAGACACCTCAGGACATTTCTTGAAGTCAATTTAATTTAGTATTTTACAAATATTGTCAACTTTTCCACCACAGTTTCCCAGAAGGCCATAAATGAGGGACATCAGATGATATGGACAAAGACAAGTCGAGATCAATGAAAAACCAACAGTGATAATCAAGTACTGTGAAAAAATGTATAAAAGTCATTTTGTTGAACCAGTTTCTTCTTTTGTATTCAGATAATCACCAGAGTATGACTTGGTACAATTACTCAGTCTTAATCTGTACTGAGTCACTAATAATGGCTGAATTTTAGTTCATATACTCTGATTAAATGTGAGGGGTTTCTGGTATGACATCCAAAATGATTTCGTAGTATCCCAAATGATTTCTAACCCAGAAACTGAAGTGTGCTGAGATGGGTAAAGATGTTTTAATTGCTTTTCGCTTTTTTCTTAATCAGCTGTATAGTTTTAGGAGCATAGAGTGGAAAGAACAGCTGAGCATTTCAGTAATACGTGTGTCTATTCGCCACTCTGGCCGATGACGTCGGGCCCTCGAATGAGTATGCAGTGGCAAATGTGATTCAGCTTTCAGCATAGCTTTCCATTGCTACCAGTCTTTTGCCAAAGAAGTATCATCCAAGCTCTGCTTTTACAGACTGTAAAGAAATACTTCAAGGGGAGCAGAGTTTACAAAAGATGAAGTCAATTACTTACTCTGGTTTTGACTCTAGCTACTTTTTTTTTTCTTTTTTGGTCAGGCCAGTACTAGAAGGGGCTGGGGTAATTGTCTCTTTAAGATTGATGGGAAAATGATAGCTTCATTACTAATGTAGCTCCTTAATGAGTAATTTTAAAGTTAATGTGTCATATGTGCCAAACTTCTGGGCAGAGTACAGGTGAGGGGTAAGTACAGAACAATAAAGAGCAGTATATATCCGAACAGTAAAGCCATCCCCTGACATCCACAATTATGTCCTCTGTAGCTTGCACATAAGGTATTTATTATGATTTTAAACACAAGCACACTAAGTATCTTTTCTTGAGGCAAAACAAACAAAAGATACCACTGCTGATTTAGATTAAGATACAGCATTGATGAAATTAGAACTCTATCTACACTTTCCACTGCTGTTTCTTAAGGAAATAGCATATGGTAAATATATAATTGGTATGTAGTGTCCAGAGATGAACAAGTAAATTAGTCAGAGGAATACACATGTTCTCTAAATCCTTCAGATATGTGTTAAATTTAGCTAGCAAATGAATGAGTCTGATTAAGGATAAGAAATACTTATAGGGCAATCTTACCAAAAGCAATCTACAGATTCAATGCAATGCCCATCAAAAATCCCAGCAAAATTCTTCAAAGACCTTGAAAGAACGGTACTCAATTTCATATAAAAAAGCAAAAAAGCCAGAATAGCTAAAACAATCCTGTACAATGAAAGAACTTCTGGAGGCATCACAGTCTCTGACTTCAAACTCTCCTACAGAGATACAGTACTGAAAACAGCCTGGTACTGGCATAAGAACAGAAAGAAGGACCAATGGAACTGAATAGAAGACCCAGATATCAATCCACACATCTTCAAACACCTGATTTTTTGACAAAGAAGCAAAAAATATCAAATGGAAAAAAGAAAGCATATTTAACAAGTGGTGCTGGCATAACTGGATATCAATATGTAGAAAAGTGAAAATAGACCCATATCTATCACCCTGTACAAAACTCAACTCCAAATGGATCAAAGACTTCAACATAAAGCCAGTAACACAGAACCTTATAAAAGAGAAAGTGAGAAATACACTTAAACGCATTGGCACTGGAGACCACTTCCTAAATATAACCCCAGCAGCACAAACACTAAGAAAAACAATTAATAAATGGGACCTCCTGAAACTGAAAAGCTTCTTTAAAGCAAAGGACATGGTCAATAAGACAAAAGACAGCCTACCGAATGGGAAAAGATCTTCACTAACCCCACATCAGACAGCGGTCTGATCTCCAAAATATACAAAGAACTCAAAAAATTGATCACCAAAAGAACACATAATCCAATAAAAAAATAGAGTACAGATCTAAACAGAGAACTTTCAACATAGGAATCTAAAATGGCTGAAAGACACTTAAGGATATGTTCAACTTCCCTAGTCATCAGAGAAAGGCAAATCAAAACAACTCTGAGATTCCATCTTTCACCTGTAAGAATGGCCAAGATCAAAAACACTGATGACAACTTATGCTGGAGAGTGGGGAAAGGGAATACTTCTGTATTGCTGGTGGGAATGCAAGCTGGTACAACCCCTTTGGATGTCAGTGTGGTGATTTCTTAGAAAACTAGAAAACAATCTTCCTCAAGACCCAGTAATACCACTTTTAGGTATATAGCCAAAGGATGTTCAATCGTGCATCAAGAACATGTGCTCAACTATGTTCATAGCAGCATTGTTTGTCATAGCCAGAACCTGGAAACAACCTAAATGCCCCTTGATGGAAGAATGGATAAGGAAAATGTGATACATTTACACAATGGAGTACTACACAGCAGAAAAAAAATAATGACATCTTGAAATTTGCAGGGAAATGGATTACAGCTAGAAAACATTATTTTGAGTGAGGTAACCAGACCCAGAAAGACAATTATCACTGTACTCACTTATAGGTGGTTTTAAACATAAAGCAAAGAAAACCAGCCTACAAACCACAATCGCAGAGAATTTAGACAACAATGAGGACACTAAGACAGACTTACATACATCTAATCTACATGGGAAGTAGAAAGTAGAGAAAGACAAGATCTCCTGAGTAAATTGGGAGCATGGGGACCTTGACAGAGGGTTGAAGGGGGGAGAGGAGAGGCAGGGAGGGGAGCAGAGAAAAATGTAAAGCTCAACAAAAATCAATTAAAAAATTAAAGAAATTATATATATGTATATATACATATATATGATAAATATATGCTCATAATCCCACCGCTGATGAGGAAGAGATAGGAGAGTCCTTGAGGTTTACTGGCCTGCCAATCTGGCCTTACTGGTGAGCCCCAGATCCTAGAGACCTGTTTCAAAAAACAAGGTAGATAGCTCTGAAAAATAGCAACCAGGGTTGGCCGCCACACTCATGTGCTTGTGCATACATGTGTACACACACACGTGCACACACAGAGCAAGAAATTAAATTTTGACATAAAAATTATTTATAGCAAGTAAAATAATTTGCTTAATTTGATGAATTGATAATATTCAATAATGATGTCTCTGAACTCAATCACGTTCATCAGTTCTGAGCCTTTTAAGACCTGTTAGAATCTATGGTGAGAGGAAGTATAATATATCCTTAAATCAAATAAATGATGTACTAGTTGCTTTCTATTATTTATGCATTTGTATATGTGTATATTATATATTATATTAAATGTGTGTGTGTGAAAGACGCTATCATCTTTTAATCATACTATCATCTACGACTCTACCCAAACATCCTTTCTCCCTTGTCTCTTGGATTTCTACACTATCTACAAAGTTAAAATAATACTTGGAATCTGAGTCTATATCAACTAAACTTTTTTTGCTTTATCTTTAACTTCAGTTGCAAAGTTCTCCTCATTCTCTGAGGCTTCTGTCAATCTACATTTTTAAGTGAAATCATAAGGTTTGGATTCTGTGTCTAAATCCTAAATTCAACTTCTACTCATTTATCAATATGGCCAGAATATAAATTCTCTGATGCTTTAATTTAGTACATATTGTTTATGACAAATTGTGCTCCCGACACCACCAGAACAAGGTGAACCTCTCACTGTGTTATTGTACCATTGTTCCTCTGCTTCCAGATAATAGCCACATTTTAGTATATCGTACATAAATATATACATATTATATTGTATGATTTCTTTCTGAAAGATAAATGTAAGTTAATTCTCTTTTTTCAGTGTACAAAGGTTTAATAAATGCAGAGTCTAATTCGTTTGGAATTTGCTTCCCCCACACATATAGAACTATCATACAAATGCAAAAAAAATAGACTGCTTGATATGATGTTATAAAATCTATAATAAACAAAAACTTTTGCTGTTTCCTACCCTTCAGTAAATGAATTAAATGTGGAAGCTGAAGAGAAATGACAGGAACCTGACGAGGCAAGGGGATAACACAGGACAATGAGAGACTGCTCCTGGGAGCACATTAGATAAAAGGAAAATATAAATCAAACTGAGAAAATGCCCTTTGAGTGACTTTCCGACGGAGTGACATAATCACACGTCGGGAGCCATATGGGAGAGTTCAATGATTTTGTGCCCGGGACCAGAGGTTAGAAAGGAGCCTGGCTGGGAGAATGATTTGTTTTGTTTCTTGAGAGGAGGGCCAGAATGATGGATACTTTGACAGTTTCTGCTGGCTGATTAACAACTGCCCCATTTCTTAACCTCTTATGAGAGATAAGACCAGAAGGGCAGACACAGCGTGGGAGCTGCCGAGAGAACAACACTGAAGGTCCAAGGAGAGCCAGACTGCACAGGCACATTCCGGCGAGATGCAGAGCCCAGACTGATGGATCTGACGGGTTCATGTGCCAACTTTGCTACATTTCTATAGTGTCATGTTTCCAGGATTAAAAAAAAAAACCTTTAACCCCTTTTGCCAAAATTTGTAACACCAATCTGTACTCCTTTTTAAATTTTTTAAATATATGTAATTTGTATATATGTATACATAAGGCAAGGTATTGATGAAAACTATTTTCACTTAAAAATAAAAATATAATTGTCTACAAAAAAGGTCAAATAGTTTGACAAGAAATCACATACCAGAAGTTTAAATTTTATGCACCATACTACCAACAAATTACCAAATTTCTGTTTGTTAATTTTAATCCCACTCTCTGAGGTTTACTTTTAGTTAGTACGTGGTTAATCTTAAATAGTCAATTCTTCTTTCTGAAGTTTCTTCTTTTTAATTTTTATTTCTTTTTATGATGTTCTACTTGCATGCATGTCTGTGTAAAGGTGTCAAGTGCCTTGGAACTGGAGTTATAGGCAGCTGTGAGCTCCCACGTGGGCCCTGGGAACTGAACTCAGGTCTTTTGGAAAACCAACCAGTGCTCCTAAGCGCTGTGTCATCTCTCCAGCACTTCTTTGAATGTAAACTCACTTAACTCCAAAATGCAGTTTGTTCCTGTATTTGTTAGAGTTTGCATATTTGTAAAGAAACAGTGTTTCTTTAGGATGTTCAGTCATATCCGACAAGGCTGTCTTCATGTCTGTTGAAGTTTGCTCTTTGTTCTTCCAAAATAGTTTTAATTTTCTATATTAATTATTTGTTTATTTCTTGTTGAGTTTATGTCTATTACTTAATTTTCATTATTATTATCATAAATTATTTGTTGTCCTATGATATCTTAAAGCTGGGTGTCATTTTAAGTATTTATCAGTGCTCCTCTCCTATTTTATTTCATTTAATTTTCACAATAAACACTGTCTTTATTTTTTTCCTAAAACCACAGGTTCAGGAGATGGTTTACTCCGGTGTGTTCTGTGGCTACTAATGATTGTTTAGAAGTTTAGTTACCTAGAAAATCATGAGTTACAATCAATAGCTAAAGGAGACATAAAAAAACAATGGATCAAATCTAGAGATTTCATACAGGAATGCTGGCTTGATATGAAGCCGTAATTATAAAGGAATGTGCAGAGTACAAAAGAAGGATGGTGGCCAGGTGATGGTGGCGTACACCTTAATCCCAGCACTCGGGAGGCAAAGGCAGGCAGATCTCTGTGAGTTCAAGGCCAGCCTGGTCTACAAGAGCTAGTTCCAGGATAAGCTGCAAATCGAGAGAGAAACCCTGTCTCAAAAATCAAAAGAAGAAGAGGAGGAGAAGGAGGAGGAGGAGGAGGAGGAGGAGGAAGAAGAGGAGGAGGAGGAGGAGGAGGAGGAGGAGGGTGTACACTTTTTTTCTTCTTGAAGCAGAAAAAATAATAAATCATTCAGGCTTTGACTCCACCCCTACTGAAAAAAAATGAAAGAAAGCAAAATAGAAACTATAACTACCTGGCTTGGTAAACTAACCACATTTCTGTGCGTTGGACCAACCTTCCTAACTATTGCCCAAATTTAAGGGATTAGATACTGATCCGAAAATTGGAGCCTCTGATACAGAAGCATTGCACAAGTGGTTCCGGAGAGGAACTTGGAAGACAAGGAGGCACGGCATCACTCAGGGTATCTGATGGCCCAGTGAACATCACCTTCAACCCGTACAGTGCCTCAGGGCCTGTGGAAATCGCTGTGAAGCCTGGCATGAATCTGCACTGTAGCAGTACAGCGAAGGACTAAAGACAATCTCAGTAATGGAGACAGCCTCCCAAGAGATAGCTTGTGTTCAATAATGCAGACATTACTCCCAAGAGATAGCTTGTGTACAGCTCCACCTGCTTCTCGCTATCAGTGAAAACCAAACCCTTAGCAGTGGCCAGGAGAACAGGGCTCTCTGAGGCAGCATGGGGCTTTGGTATCAGGGGCTCTGCTGATTGAACTTGTTTTCTCTAGGAGAATCTCTTTGTTCTTCCTCCAGTTAATATCAGAGAATCAGACACCAGTTAAAGAGATTAAGGGATCAGGATAATTTCTTTTAAAGTAAGTAAAGTAAGTAAGTTCAGCATAAGTAAGTTCCACGTGTAACTTGGTATTTCCAGCTATGCTAGGGGAGAGTGTTCTCTTTATAGTCGTCTGCCATAAGCACCACAGTTCTGCCCTTCAGGAGGGTTAAGAGAAAATGCATGTGTGCACCTCTCTTTTGGAAGATAGATTTTTCAGAAGACAGTCTTCTACTTTGAAGACATTTGGCAATGGATTAAAGCCTTCTGCATAGGATAATTGCTTTTTGTCTTTTTAAAAAAAACCATTAGAAACAGACAGCAGCAATTGTGGCTGTGAAGTCTGTCTTCTTGATAGACACTTGAATATCCCTGTGTTACTCTAATAAGAGAATAAGTATACAAATGACCAAGTTTATGACAGGAGTCATTGCAAATGGCTATACACAGTATGCTTAGGTATGACCACAGGCCACATCTGTACTGTTTACTCAATAGCCAGCATTATTCAGTGGGCAATATCATGAAGGGTTGTGCTATTTATAACATAATAAATAGTTAAAGCAAAGCTCAAGCCTAATAAAGAATAAAAAAGAGGCCAGAGAAAAAAAGAGGTAATTTGGCAGAAAGAAAAAGACAGTTTTTCATGGGGTAGTTTATCTTTGAGAAAAAAAAAAATCTGTTGCCACACTTACTATGTTAGTGGGAGGTGAGATTGCTAACATGAAACAAATTATGTATTTTCATCGCTTGTTTGTTTTTCAGTGCTTTGAGACTTTCGGGATTTCAAGCTTTCATTGCAGTAACTCAGCCCAGTATTACCACATGCATCACCTTGGAGAAGCAGAGCAAAATGCTTGTTTGTATTCTCTTTGTGCACCGAGTAGGCCGGAATCATTCTCTTCAAACATCATTTACAATGCACTGTAATGAGCACATGTAGTCAGCAAGACTTTAAAAGTTAATGAGAAACAGAAAACTTTAGGGGGTCATTTCTCAATATGCTCAGGCTCCAAACTGGGTCTGCGGCTTAAGAAGAGCACTTTTGACCTAAGAGTAGATTTCATTTTCAGGACAATGAACTGGGAACAAAGACATCCATCTTGTCTTAGACCCAATTAAATGAAAGGACCGGAAGAAAGAAAAGAAGGAAAAGGGAGAATCATGGGAGGAGAAAGAAGGAAAATTTAACGTGGCATTTCTGTGAGAACTGCAGAATAAGGAAAACAATATTATCCCAGTTTAAAAGCCTGCACACAAGGCTCAGGCAGCTAGTGGGAAGGTGGAAATGCAACAAAGTAAAACAAGTGTCCTTTAGCTGGATTGATTTTATTTTAGCTTTAAGGGGAAGTATGAGGAAGGGGTGCTTTGTGAGATGTTTAATTGGAGAAACAGAATTGAAGTTACTATACAGAGCATGGCCAAGGAGAGGTGAAAT
The DNA here is from genome assembly GCF_000317375.1 of Microtus ochrogaster. Taxonomy (NCBI): domain Eukaryota; kingdom Metazoa; phylum Chordata; class Mammalia; order Rodentia; family Cricetidae; genus Microtus; species Microtus ochrogaster. Next base: position 13,870,803 of record NC_022021.1, read on the forward strand.
CTCCTTCTCTGCTAATTCATTAAAGACAATAAGCAGCACAAAATGTCAAGGAGAGCATGTCATTAGAAACCTGTTGCTCCCTTGCCTCTGGAAGGCCTGGTCTCCAGGCACTGGTCACTTAATGAACCTCTCTGAGAATCAGTATCATTGTCTACAAAAGGAAAGGCTCAGGGAGAAAAGGTCACCCCACGCCCAGAATTTAAATTTTAAATTTAATTTCATTAAAGGTACTGGAATTTGGAGTTTTTGAAGCAATGTGAAAGGGCATAGAAAGAAATTTGTGAATATTAAGCACTTTTAATCTTTATTCTTTGGGAAAAAAAACTCCAAAAGTTTTATAATAAACTGATGGCCTTTCTTTTTTACACTTAGTCCTTGAATATATTAATTCTCAAGGAGTAATTCTTGCATGCTTCATTTTCCTTCCCACATTTGAAACACTAAATTAATGAGAAGAACAAGGAACTGAAGAATGGAGCTGAATGGGAACTGAAGTCCCTGCTGCTCCATGGTGAGAAACAGAATTTCATGTATATAGTAGTCGACAAATCCATCACTTTGCTATTTCTACATATTTGTAAAGCATTGTTTACATTATTATAACATAACTGTGCAAGCATATTTCTTTTTTCAGAGTAATTTCAGGATAGTCATAAAACACCACGATTTATGGTCTTGGACAGTTATCCCATCTGCCTTGCCATGAACCAGAAAGGATAGGGTATTTTTTATTCTAGCTTTTGATTTAAGTCTAGAATCTAAGGATGGATAAAAGATCTGTTGAGACAAAGTTTAACTTGAGTACAAGAAAAAAACTGTTTGCAAAAACAGCTCTCTCCTCAAGAAAAAATATGAGAAAATATATAATCTTGTGCCAAACCTGTGAGACTATGGCTTAGACACAGACTCAGGCTTCGCCAAATGCCATGGTTAAATGTGGTTACCACTTTATGATTTTTAGAGTAATATAACAAATAAAACCATAAATCAAGACATTTTCAAGTGTATTGATGGAAACACCAAGAAGGCCAATACAAAAAATGGGGAATATAGGCCCCAGATGTTGTGACGGTACTTGAAGGCTTTAGATTTGTGCAAGTTTGGGTTCTACCTGGACATTCCAAAGGAATTTACATAAAAATCACACATAGAGGTAGAGAACAAATGATTCTTTGGGGACTAAGATAATTCAAGGTCATTTACTCTGGAGAACTGCATTAACTATATTCATTGACATTGTAATCAGCCAGTCATCCTTTTGAGGAATGTCAGTGCAGAATATTCTGGAAACTTCAGTTCACACATCCATGTTCCAACGTGAAACAAAACACAAGCAAAGGAAAAAGTAAAGTTAAGTAAGTGTTTTGCCAAAATATTTGGAACAATAAAACAAGACCAAATAAAAGTGGCTAACCAGCACGTGCAGATATTCCAAGGTTTCTTCTAACCTTAATCTTCTAAACTAGTCTCTGACCAGAAACCATTTCCACTTGATCAGCTGCTTGAGTCTAAAACATATGCCTCATAAAAGACTGGAAATACCTTCAGGCAAAGTTAAATATTTAGAGTTGAGAGCATCAAAGCCTTTTACCCCAAGGGTAGAGAGTTGGAGAGAGCTGTCTTACAGACTACTGAATTTAGAGCTATTAAGAATTAATTCTCTAGACTCTCACCACAGAGACAAACAACCTAGGTGACTTTTCTCAAAGCTACAAAAGCCTTTGGATTAGAAGACAGGTTCTCTATGATCTAGAACAGTCTATTTCAATGCAAATGCTCATGTCCACCTTATAATATTGCATGAGAAAATGCAAGCCAATTTTTTTTGGAATCAAATCCTGTGCCATGCATTTCTACTGGGAGAACACGCCATTGAGCAAGGCTTTTATTACTTTTTTCTTCCTGCGTCAAATTGTCTTGGGCTATCCTAGTCCTTGTACAGTCCAGACAAAGTGGAGGATCTCACTGATTAGTGTGGTTGAGGAATGCTTATCGTTACCCAAAATAGTGTGTTCTCAGATGAGGCAGCTAACAGGACAGGCTATAATCACTACTGGTCAGGATTTTTTTCTGTGACAGAACAGACAAATGTTAGTCTGTTTGTTCAACTAAATGTAAGATAATTATTTGACATCCATCCACCTAACCATTCTGTAGCATGCTTGTTGAAATTTGTATGAAAGTTGCCTTAAATTTCAGTGACTTTAATTTCTAATGATCTTAAATTTCAGACTAATGCTCAAGGTTTTTTAAATATTGTTTCAGACATCACTCTGCATATTAATCAGCTTTCCCTAGATCAGTCATTTTGTGAGTTATCTAATGAAGACAAAGGTTTATATTGCCCGGGTTTAGAGAGTACAGTTTATGGTCAGTTGCCCCAGGTGCTTTACCCTTATGGTGGCATTGTTGTATCAGAGGCACATGGCAAAAACAAAAAACAAAAAACAAAAAAACAAACAAAAAAAAACTTTTCAGTTCATGGGAAGGATTCACAATTCTCTTCAAGAGCAGTCATTCAATTATTAAGAGGTCTTCCATTGAGTGCTATCTCTTAAGACTCTATCACATAGAAGTAGCATCATGACCTAAGAAACAACCCTTTAATACATAGACATTGGATGGACATTCCACATCCTAAATATAGCAATATGTCAAATTTTCTTGAGACTTCATCTTCAAAATCAAATCACATAACTGTAGGGGGAAAGGAATCTTCTGTCAATGGACCTGCTCCCAACCCTTTTCATCCAGTTGTATTAACACCACTCTGTCCAGTAGAGCAGGTTCTTACCCCCACTAGATTAACCATTAGCCATTAAACCCTGGCCAACAGTAGCATTCTTAGATCCCTAGTTATTTATATGAAAATTGTGATAAAATTGTATTTAAAAGAACTCGACTGCATGCTAGAAATTCAGAAGGAAAGAAAGGTAAATTTTTTTTCTTCCCTCAGTTCCCATGTATTCTTGGTTGAATGAAATGAGATAAACAAGCAAAATGGAAATATAATTTAATAACATGTATAATATATACAGGAAGTACTCAGGATACAAGTAGTCCACAAAGAGGTGTTTTTAAATCCCAGCTTACATAGAAGAGTCAGGGAACAATAATATTTTTAAAGTAAGAAAAGATAAAATAGAACAAAAGCACTTTAAGTCTCCAATGGTGTCAACTTGTGGCTAATTATAAAAGCATCTCAGCCCTCTGGTGCCAGCTCCGGGGTGACAGGACCTGAAGGTCTCTTCAGTGTAATAGACTTGGTTTCCCTGGCAAAAAGCAGTGATTGAGGTAGGAGTCATGATTCCTTATAAGCCTAGATTCTGGCTTTAATAGAAGGAAACCAAGGAATGCCCTTGAACCTGCTTCTTAATAACCCTTGTTCCATGGGGCCTCGTTTCAGGGAAATCTATTATGGCTGCCCAAAATACATGTTATGGCATTTCACTTTGTAGTCAATATGGATTTAATGCTATTGTTTCTGTTCAATTCAGTCTCTGATACAAGTAGTCTGGACTGTTCCCTTTCTTCTGGTCATGTTGTATTTGATAAAATACTTTTTGCAGCAATTTCCACAGCCTGTTTTACCAACATAATTGTGTCCTCATGGCTTGTAAGTTTTTGAAAAAGTGTCAGTTCTGGGTTTGGCATATCTGTAACCACCAACTCCAAGTGCAAGCCAAAAAAACAGCCTGAGATAGTAAATATTGGGATGGAAAGAGTTAATAAAAGAGTGGATGTTATTTTTAAAAGTCCCCTGAAAAGTAATATACATTTTGTAACTAAATGTTACATAACTTGCAACATTCATTTAAAAAAAATGTCTTATTTTCATATAGGTGAAACTTCACAAAAAACTTTTCTGGAGAAAAGATAGAAAGAACATATTTAAAACTTCACAGATGATTTTCTTAAAAAAAACATTCCAGAGCATGAGGAAATCTTTTCTATTTGCAAAAAAAGAGCAAATTAGTGTGTTCCCACTTCCAATGTATGTGAGACCTTTCTAACAACTGTGTCTTCACAAAAGACTGGACTCATTGGGACATGAAAATGTATGCATGTTTCTTTTACACAAGGGAAAATTATATAGCAAACATGGAAAACAACTGCCCATGGACAATTAAGTTTCTACTATGTGTTTATTTGTTCAATGTGTATCTAGTTCTAACAGCTTTGTGTGTATGTGTGTTTGTATGTGTGTACATACAATATGAGGGATGACAATTAAATAGACCCATGAATTTTCACTGTGCATTGTAAAATTTAATTTCCATATGTAAATTAACAACAAAATGTTGACCATACGCCTTTCTTTCTTTTTTTTATTTTTTATTTTTATTGAGCTCTACATTTTTCTCTGCTCCCCTCCTTTTCTCTCCCCTCCCCTTCAATCCTCTCCCAAGGTCCCCATGCTCCAAATTTACTAAGAGATCTTGTCTTTTTCTACTTCCTATGTAGATTAGATCTATGCCAGTCTCTCTTAGGTCCTCATTGTTGTCTGAGTTCTCTGGGATTGTGATTTCTGGGCTAATTTTCTTTGCTTTATTTTAAAAACCAAGTATGAGTGAGTACATGTGATAATTGTCTTTCTGTGTCTGGGTTACCTCACTCAAATGATGTTTTCTAGCTCCATCCATTTGCCTGCAAATTTCAAGATGTTGTTATTTTTTTCTGCTGTGTAGTACTCCACTGTGTAAATGTATCACATTATCCTTATCCATTCTTTGGTCTAGGGGCATTTACGTTGTTTCCAGGTTCTAGCTATGACAAACAAAGCTGCTATGAACATATTTGAGCACATGTCCTTGTGGCACTATTGAGCATCCTTTGGATATATACCCAAAAGTGGTATAACTGGGTCTTGAGGAAGGTTATTTCCTAATTTTCTGAGAAACATACTCCTTCCTATCTATACTATTACTAGCCAAATCTTGCTGCAATATATTGCCTCTCTGATAAAAGAGCTTTAAATCTAGAATATACTTAATTAGAATTTTAAAATTCTTTTTTAAATTAAATATATTTGGCATGCTACATAAAAATTAAAAATTTACACATATTGATGGTATCATATTATGTTTTAAAATACATCTATATTGCATACTAAAATTAAAGTTAAAAATGTCACCTTACTTACTTATCACTTCTTTATGGTGGAAATATTCAAAACCCTCCTATTGGGATGTTGTATAATAGTACGCCAATGTTTTTTCTCTCTTACTGTAACTTAGTTTCTGTTCCTAAATCTCTCATTCTTCTCAGTAATTCACCATCCTGTGGAAACCCCTATGAGAACAACTTGTTTAGATTCCAGTTATGGTGAAAGTGTAGGCTTCACATATTATCTGCCAGCATTCTTAGCCTTTTAGTTGGTAGGAGCTTGTTGTTTGTTAAATTAATACATTTCTAAATGTTTTACCTGCCAGGCACATGGATATTAGATCAGACACAGTGGTGGGCAAAGGATGTCTAAGGCTATCAGAGAGGCCGAAGACAACCTATGGTTTAAACTGTAATTAGACTGGGGACTGGCAACATTCTAAATGCTCCATAAATATTCAAAACTAGTCAGTTAATCAGCCTTGCAGAGTGGTCCAATGTAAGCTGCAGTTCTTCCCAGAAACTCATGCACAGCCCTCATACTAAAGATGGTTTACACAGCATGCTGACAATGTCACTGCATTCTGAATTAATCTGCACACTTACCTGTACCTATTTGAAATTGCCCCTTGTTTTCCTATCACTACTTACATACTTCCATTAGTTTGAAGAACTGCCCTTGACATTACTTGTAGAACAGTTCTCCCATAGACACTGTCACCCAGATTCTGTCATTCTAAGTCATACCTTTCACAGCTTTGTAGTCTTCCTGGTGATGTTTGCCTTCTCCTATATGATGAATGGCTATGCTACTCCTTCCTTACCTGTAAATTTTCATGAGACAAGTTTGCTATAATACAAATTGGGGTGTCAGTATATAGCTTCCAGAGCTCTTCTCTTGTAGCTTTGAACATACTCTCTTTATCATTCACAATTTTTATGTGATACATTGAGGTAGACTGGCTTAGTTTATTCTTTTGTAGTTATATACATTTGGCCAGTGTATATATAGAGAGTTGTGAAACTTTCATGATCTGGGAAATTTTCTGTTATTGTTACTTCAAATGAGTAAAATGCCCCGAGCATCCTCATATCTTTACTGAATGCTTGTAGCTACAACATTTGCTTTCGTAATGTTGTTCGAAGTTCTCGTACAGTTTCATCTTTCTTTCTTGTTCTTTGTTAGTAAATGCTCTAGGATATTTTCAAGCACAATGATTCTGAAACTACACTTTCATTTAGTCAATCTTTTTGCATAATGATTTCTTTTATCACTTCTATTGCATTTTCAACTTTGCTAGATTATTTTTCAGCTCAATAATTTGTTTAATTCTTTTGAAAATTAGATCTGTCTCTTCAACTTTCTCTATGAAGATGTTGAATTTTTTCTGTATTTTTCAAGCTGATTGTGTTTGTTTTCTTACAGTAGCTGTTTAATTTATTCTCCTCGGAGTTCTCCCATTCCCATCACATTCTGATCGGTTCCCAGCATGTCATTTTCATTATAGGTGATGTCTGGGTTTCCTGAAAGTCCTGGGTGTGTGTTGGCTTGCGTTGTTATCTAGTCATTGGAAGACTTATTGTTCATTTTAGCCTCACTAATCTTACTTTGTTTGTGCCTTTTTCTGAGAAGTTCAAAGAAGGGCTTCTAATTTTCTTCGGGTTTTATTTAGCTTCCACTGTTTCTGAATTGGATTGTATCAATTTGCCTGAAATCTGCAATGAGTATTACATCACTACTCCTTCTTTTGCAGGCAAGTCCTGCTAATGTTTCCTGAATCTTCAGTTTATACCATTCTGTTCAGAATGAACCAGGGAACTTCATAGAAAGTGAAGTCCATTTCCACTAAGTGCCCTTCATTGACTGGATGAGCCAGATGCCTCTAGAACTAAAACTGGGACTTTGAAAAGAGCTGGAAAGATGCAAGTATTGTAAATGGCCCAGTCTTGGATTCCTGTCCCAGGCCTGTAACTGTGTCACTAAAAGCTGTGTCACCAAGATCATCATAAAGCTGAAGAAGGAAGACCTATTTTGCTATGGGATACCTATTGATGAGATGGACTCTTGGCCAAAGACCATTGCAACTTACAAAAATGAGGGTACCTGCATTAGAAATCCGGTATACAGTGGCCATATACCTTTACCTGATAATTCTAACTAACCCAGATTTTTTTTGACACAGTAACTCCTTATTTTAACAAGCTTATAATGGATATTTGGTGTAGAGATAGCTGTGTATATGTGGTTTATCACTGGGGCTATAATAGGTGTACTTTAACATGTAGCTAATTCAAACAAATTATTTGTGGGCAACATAAAGAAATAGTAGTGGCCCTATACCTAAGTCTCAGGGAACATTGCAGAAAAGGGGAAGGGGCATAAAGATTCTTAGAGCCAGAGGATCACAGAGTTTATTATGAGACTGTGTCTATTAGTCATAGCAGAAGCTACACCCATAAAATCTCACAAACATGGGTGCCCAAATGTTCAGTGAACAAGGATAGCACCTATGAACATGATAAACTGGATGGAAAAAAGCCTAAAAGACCTACAAGGCCTCAGCCCTGCACAAAGAACTAAAGACAACTGAGAAAAGCTGGGATTAGAAGAGGTGGCCTTACTCAGTCTTAATCCCAACTGGAGAAATTGGGAGGAATTATTAGCAGATATGGTCTATTGAAGGAGATATACCACTAGAGCACAGGCTTTGAGTTTTCAAATCCCATTGCATTAGTTAGTTCTCTTTGCTTCATGGTCATATCTCAAGACGTGAGCTCTCAGCTATTGCTCCAGTGCCATATCTGCCCACCTATGGCCATGTTTCCCATGGCAGTCATGGACTCTAACCTTTTGGAACTGTAACACCCCAAATTAGATGTTTTTTTTATAAGTTGTATTGGTCATGGTGTTTTATCACAGCAAATGAACATAACTAAGATAGTTTCCAAGAAGATTGTCTGCACTCTTGTATGTTTACTAATGCCTTAATGACATATGGGATTGTCCACAATCTGTATTATCTATAGAATTACATTCAACCAAATAAACTTTGACCAACTTTGACTTTCCCCTGCTTACTTTTAGTGAAGTAATGTCTTTGTAATATTTTTCATCAAGAGGAGTGAAATGCTGTCTTTTTCTATCTTACAAAAGAAATATGGCTTTCTGGCAACTTCTCACCCCATCTCATGTCACTAAACAGAAACTCAGAATAAAGACCCCTAATATTTAATATCTCTGAATCATCCCTACTCCAACAAAAAGAAAAAGACTAATGAGACAAACTGAGAGAATTAAGAGTTTAAGTCTACATTATGTCCTTGTTTTGAAAACTTTGGAATTTTTATATTTAAAATTTGTTGTTTGTCTATTGTACAAGCCATTTATTCATTATAGAAAAATATTTTTGATGAAGATATTCAAAGTAGCTTTAGAAAATATTATAGTAGATGTATTCTTTCATATATATTAAATATACCACTTAAACAACTGTATCTCTAAAAATTATATCTGTGTATTATAGAGAATTTTTCAAATTTGCATTATAGAATTGTTATATGACTTAAGGCAGAGCTAATCTCTGTTAAATAAAGTCTGCACCAAGTAAAGTTGCAGATGTACAGCAAATTACTTCAAAGAAAGTATTTAGTGTTTCTTAGTTGTTAAAGCTTTAGAATTGGCCTTAGTGGAGAGTTCTTTCTTAGGTTCCTTTATGAGATTGTAGTCACTGTCAGCTGTAAAGTCTGACATCACAAACAAGTTGGTACTGGTTGAATTCTTGTCCATGTGAACACCTCCATTTCTTTCTCTAAAAACTTTATTTTTATGTCTATAAATATTTCCTCACCTATACATACCTGTGCCTCATGCCTAGTTGGAGTTCATGGAGGCCAGTAAAGATCACCCTGTCCCTGGGGTTTCACATGTTTGTGAGCCACCATGTGTGTACTGGAGACTAAACTCAGATCCTATGCAAAAATAGGTAATGGTCCAAACCATTAAGCTGTACTTCTCACTGCTCCAATGAACTTCTTGAGTAGCTTTGCCATGTGGTGTCTAGCTTCTTCCACATATGGAATGCTAGGCAGCACAGCAGAGATGCCTAGGTTTTTATAATTAGGACTTGAAATCATATCATTTCGCTGTACTTTGCTGTACATATAGTGTACGAGGGAACTATCAGGACTATTAAAGAGTCTGGACGATAAGATGTGTGTCCATGAATAAAATTGTTAAAGTTAAAATTGTGGTTTAAAACTAGTTTCTACTCTCTTATTACAGTGAATTCACTACTCATGTCTACATAGAGTCCTCATGTTTAAAATCAGGACATTCTAGGTTTTATTCCTTTAATTCTCTATGCCATGATCTAGGACAACTAACTTTGCTCAAAGCATTTTAATTGTCTAGATCTGAGTCTGAAGATTAATTCAAATGACCACAGAGTTTCAACTTGGAATATAATTTGTCAGTTTAATTAATTCCTTTAGCCTAGACCTCCTCTGCATTAAATAAATGCTAGTGAACTAAGCAATTAATTCATGTTCCAAGAGTGACTTATTGACTTGTAAAGAGTAGCTTAGAAACCGGGAGATTTGGACTCAATTAAATATTTGCTCTCTGTTCTATACTAATACTTCTAATACAAATCACACTGGGAGGTTGTACACATGCAGGGTCTAGGTCAGTAGAACTGAAGTACGGCTGAGATTCTGCATTTCTTTGAGGTCCAAGATCCTTATGGACCACACGGAACATGACAATGTTAGACAGTCAAAGTTTACTTAAAAGAATTTTTATTTTAACAGTGCTTACTTATCAATAGAATTGGGATTTTCAGATTTATTTACGTTGATAATTACAAACAAAAAGACTGTATTCGTGAAATATTTCAGCTACCGCATTTATTAAATAATTCTTCCTAAAGAGAATATCATTTGAAACAAATGGCTCCCTATAGATAACCTCATTTTCTGTTTTAAGAAGTTCCATTAGTGGTTGATGTTCTATCTCTTTAGTAAATTTTTTTTCATATGATAAAATAATGATTTCATTCATCTACACATATTTTGATTAGCCCTCATTTTTCTCTTCTAGTTGAAATCTAATATTTCTGACTTCCACCATTTACTGTGTACCCATCTTTTGACTCCTGTGTGCGTTTTATTCATTCACAGCATGCCATGAATTATGCTGTTGTTGGGGTCATTTCAATATTTTACTTTATTTTCTTCTACCTCCACTTTGGTCCTCATGAACATATTTTTATTTAGGACAATTATTAAAAGAGAATATTTTATCTTGAGAATTTTTCTTACCATTACACACAAAGTAACTTTTGAAAACCCTATGAGTTAATATTCTTGGTTGTAGTCAATGAAACCTGATTGCCTACTTAAAAGAAAAAAATATATTAGAAAATTTTAAATAACACACAATACCTGATAAAGGAACAGGCATGACTATAAAAAGATGGCAGAATTACAACTGTTCTCTTTGCTGTGCCTCCCTGGTAAAGTGTGCAAATGCCATATGAATCTCTCTCAGTGCTTTATAGCAATGGAAAGGTGGAGATCGTCATAGCATCCCAATTAAGTCTACTGTTAATTGGGAAGTGTTGCATACAATGATATCAATATGATAACAGAAGCAGAAGAAACATTTGATTTGGATCAAAGTAATACACTTTTCCTCTGTCTTCAACACAGACAGAGCCTGAAATGGCGATCTGACCTTGTCATTGTATTATTGCTTCAGATTATCTGGTGTCCTCTTCACACTAGTATGGATCTAAGCTAAAATACTTTTTGCCTTTCATCTTGTTAATGCGCAACTCAATCCCACACCAGTTTGGATTCACAGGGATATTTATTTTAGGGGAAAACTTACAGAACACCAACAGTCAGGAAAGGAGTCTAGTCCCTGAAGCAAGAGCCGGAAGCAAGAGCTGGAACCAAGAGCTGAAACCAAGAGAGCAAGCCAAAGCTTGCCACTCTTTTTCAAAGAGCAATAGACCACGCCCCGGTGGGCTGGTATTTCAGCAGCTATTGGCTGAAGGAGCAGAACGTGTTCCCACAGCAGCTTGTTTTCTCTCAGTATAATACTTTCTCTGAAGGAAGAACATGAAAATGAATAGCTATGATTACAAAAATGAGATGCCACAAATTCACTTACTTTGCATAAGAATCTATTTCACCAAAAAATTGTCTGCCGTAAGATTCATATTTTCATATGTAAGTCATAGGATAGATTACTTCTTTGGAGAAACAGAGTTGACACAGTGATTAATTGAAGAGTTATTCATAGGCAAGTGTCACTAATGCCTGAGGGAATTTTGAAGGAGAACTAAGTAAGTGGCAGTTCTTGAGAAATAACTCAAGTACCAATCAAAGTATTTATACTAATTTGAAGTGTGAGATTTTTAATCTGATATCTGTAATCTTGCCAAATTTGAGACTAAGAGCAAAGTTCCCCTTAAGATGTTCACTTCAGCTACTAGCCATTAACTTATCAGTCTAAGCTGCCCTGACTCATGACAAGCTACCTAAAAAGTCAGAAAATTCCCACTGCTCTGTCAGGTTGGACAATTATCTCAAATTCATGGACCTCAAGAAAATGCTAACTTTATGGCTTAGTTTTTACTAAAACAACAAGATAATGATAAAAAAAAAACAGTCAGCGAGGGAGAGAGAGACAGGAAAGGTCTAGAAAGATTCCATATAAGAACATGTCTTCCCCTCAGAAAGCATCACTCTTTAGTGTGTCACAGTCTAGCCAGGGAAGTGCACCCACACTTTGTATGCAAAGCTTTGTGAGTGAGCCATTGTACTTTGGAGCTTGCTCCAAGCTCTCTTCCTTTCCCTAGAGATTAGCTCATATTGAATGACTAAATCTTGATTCTTTAATCATGTATTTGCCTTTCTGTAGTGGTCTACTCCCCAACACAACACAAGGTATAATAGTAGCAACAGTGAAGAAACTCACCTTAAGTTACCCATTAGCATAAAAACTATTAGCTACAGTCACAAAGCCTACTGAGAAGGATAAAGGTAGCCCAATCAATCAGAGTATTCTGAGGTTTTGAAGACTACCCAGGAACAAGGGACAAAGGCCAATAATTCCTTTATTACATGTACATGTGGTTATTTTAACATTGTGTATAACTCCATAAGGTAAGCTATACCTTCCAGGCTCTACAAGAGAAAAGAATTCCAACAAAGAGAATGAATGAATCTCTGAGATTTCTGCTAACAATATATATTGACTATAATCAACAAATATTCAACATCATTCAATAAGAGAGTAAAACTGCTACAATATCCATAAAATATCATTGTATTATAAATGATGGCAAATGGTGTCAATTTTAGTTTATTTTTCTGAAAAATAAGTGGATAAGTAGAAAATAATATTTTGTTTCTTTACTATATAAATGTGTAGGAACTGAAGATGGACTATTGTAACACTGTAAAAAAAAGCCTAGAAGTCAGAATCAATCATCTTAAATAATGATGACTTGTTCATATGAGGTTTTTCCGTTTCATGACAGAAAGAATTTCATTGTAAATCTTGTTAACCTGTGAAGATAGGAAGTTTACTGAGAAAGGAACAAATATTTCATCCCTTTGATTTTTCACATGGTAGTAATATTTTTTGAAGCTCAAGGACCATGTTATTAGAGTTTGAGAGAAAACCAAAGGGCAGGCAAACTGTGAGTCTTGGCAGCTGTGGGAAGGAAAGAGATGAAGAAGAGCTAAGGAAATGATGCCTTTTAAAGTTTGAACATTGAGAATGGTGCCTTGGTTAGGGCTTCTATTGCTGTGAACAGACACCATGGCCATGGCAACTTATAATGGGGAAACATTTGATTTAAGCTAGCTTGCAGTTTTGAGGTTTAGTCCATTATCATCATAGTGTGTAGGCAGATATGGTGCTGGAGAAGGAGACGAGAGTTCTATATCTTGATGAATGTGCATTGAGACACACTTCCTCCAGCAAAGTCACACATACACAAACAAAGTCACACATCCCAATACTGCCACTCTTTATGGGCCAAGCATTCAAACACATGAGTTCACGGGGCCTATACCAATTCAAACCACTATAGATGTGGATCTTTGCTACTGGTTGTGTGATGGAAGGGAGGATGAGTTCAGAGAAAGTGTAAAAATGACCAGTAGTATCAGGAAAAATGTGCTGAGGCCTTTAACCAGTACCTCAAAGAAAAGCAGAACAAAAAAAGAAAAAGGAAAAGTTATACTTTTCTGAATTATACCTCACCAAAGCAAGCAGGTGTCATGATGGAAGCTTTGTACAAAGCGGTGCCACCTAGAAGTAATCCTGTAAGTGGAAATTTCTGTTGTCTTTCAAAACAAATGTTTAATTTTCAAATTACTATTTTAGTGTAAATTCTCATCTGAGAGTTACTATGAATTCTGAAAACATTGCTTATTTTGTTCTTAAGTTACACTGTCACCTAGTGGTTTCAAGAAATCAGAGCCAAAAAAAGTAAGTGGATAAAGTATTCATGCATTTTATCATCTCATTTATAAAAAATATGAAATGGGTGTCTTTTCTTCATAATATCCAAAATTTCTCTGGTACTTTTACCACATATGGGCTTGGATAACTTAACTAATTTATGTCATTTTCATTGAAGCATGTTATTTTCTTTGCCAGCCAGATGTAGACTATAAGAAAGCATATACAATAAAAAACCATCTTCGGTTCTCATTAGATTAGATGACAATTTTTTGTATTTTACTAATAATCAACAGTAATTTCATTAGACAAGTCTGACTGTAAAGCTAAAATATCTAATTTGTCTCACAAATACTCAGTTAATAGGAAACCAGAGACTTCTGGGTTCTGTTTCAGAATACACTTCTTTTCCATGTGCATCTTTTCCCAGACTGAGACAAGACACCATTAGCACGTTGCATGCTATGATTATGAACATTACCCAAGAATCAGAGATAATTTCTGATATAACTTAAGAGGATATGCTCACAATATCCTATTTTCTACAGAGAATCAGCTGAATCAAACCTGTGAAGTCAATGAAGACTGGCAAGTAGGGAAGGGACTTCCAATCCAGCCTGACTTGGGCTTTGTTTCACAAAGTTCCATTTACCCCATAGCTAGTGTTTCTCTTGTGCCAACCCTCCCTGTGCCTTTCTTCTTCAACCCCAGTAATATAGAACAGGGCTTCACTGTGTGTTTCACCCTCTGGGGGAGAAATTTGATAGACGGCTAATTTAAAGGGATGTATAATAGAGGAATGCTTGCAGAAGGCACACAGGACATGGTATTTTGAAGAATCCAGCATATCTCCACCTATGGTAAATCGCTGGTATCCATGCACTAATGACAACATCCACAGTTAATACAAGTCTTTTGTTACTTAGAAAAGTTAAAATCACTGGGTTGTTACTGTTTAGTGGTTTCTGCTTCCTTTTCTGTAAAAGATAATCCCAAAATTGTCAACCTTTATCTTAAAAAGACAAAAGTTATAAAACTCAATAGAATAATGAAGTTTTTTGTTTACTGCTTAAATGGAAGAGCTAGTCTCCAAAATAAATAAAATTAGTGCAGGTGGATTAAGGCCTCTTTTAACTTTTGATAGCTTTTTTTTACCATATTCATAAGAAAAACATATACCTTTTGAATTTTGTCCAAAAACCCAACCTTACATTACATCTTTAATGTCAAGTAGAAGACTTTATTCTCTTTGTGTTCAAAGCAATAAGCCAGCAAACATCCATGAAGATTTTTGGTGTTCAGTACTTGGCATTTCAAAGCAGATTGTAGGACTTTGGGATTTACTAGCAGAGTTGGAGCATATCATATTACAGTGAATCACAAATCAACTTTAAAAATAGATTACCAGGCTATTTGCCTAAAACTTTCTATAATATTTATGAGAATCAATTTATCTGCAAAATTTTTACCTAAGTATTTTATGCATTATGTACATTTGTCTTGGAATTAGAAAGAAACCCTTTTCGTGTAACTCAACAACTATCAAAATATAAGTAGCTGACAGAATAC
Organism: Microtus ochrogaster; assembly: GCF_000317375.1. Lineage (NCBI taxonomy): Eukaryota > Metazoa > Chordata > Mammalia > Rodentia > Cricetidae > Microtus > Microtus ochrogaster. The sequence continues at coordinate 13,885,960 of NC_022021.1, forward strand.
GTAGTAGAACTCATAAGCTCCATTTGTTTATAATAACAATGATTTTATGTTTTATGGCACCATAGAAAATTTCATAATTGTAGGGAATTTGATAAATACAATATGAAACCATGTAAGCCCTTGGTTCCCAAGGTCTCATAAATGTAGAAAATGTTGAACTCTTATTGGCTCTACAAAAAATGAGCAGTAATATATTATTATTCATTGCCTTTGACCTATATTGATTTTTGTTTGTACAAGGTATATATGCTTTACATACTTATGTATAATATGTAAACATGGGTACCTACATATGTAATATTAAGTACATAGATGAAAAGAGATGCATGTGGTAAAGTGAAAATATTAGTGCTAAAATCATCAAAAGAATATACATTCTGAATATTACAGAGCAGGTTGTGTCTTCAGGATCATGACTACGAAAATCTTAATCTCTGAAACTATGAAAATCTTAATCTCTGAAGAGTTGGGGATCAAAAACCACTAGTTACATATACAGAGAGATTTAATAGGAATAATTTTGAACTGAGTACTACAAACTGGCAACTGGCAGACAATCAAGAAAGCAATGACATGCCAGGAAAACAGAAACTTTTGGAAGCAGCTCTGCCCCTGGGAATGAGGAAGCATGAAAGTTGCAGAAATTACAGAAACATAGGTCTTTCGAGAAGAACCCAATGGATTCAGATCCCTGAATGTTACAAACTAATGCAGTTCATTCTCTACGCAGGAGACATGTAGCTGTCTTTAAAATGGTAGAAAATAGAAAGCTGGAAAAGTTACCAAGGTAAAGAAGTCTCGGAAATGATGCTCCAGGTGCAAGAAAGAAAGCCAGAGCAAGCAGACAAAAGAATCCCCTTTCTCTACTCTCCTGGGCTCTGTCTATTGACTTCTACTGCATTTTCCAGCATTTGAAAGAAGTTTGTAATTTCTCAGTCCTACTTCCAAAGCTGAGAGAAGTAGACCTGGGAATTAGTCATTGTGGTTTTAACCTACAGTACCAGCAAGTGCTGTCTCCCTTTATTTGACTGTCCTGTCCAAAAGGTAAATCCACAGACTCCCCAATTTTTTTAAGAGGCAAAATGCCTCTGTTGTACCCTCACACTTTTCACTGGAAATGTTATGAAATTATAACTGAAGTCTTACTCCGTGTCCTCCATACCGCTTGCAGAGCATGCATTAATACTACATGCTTAACAATGTTAGTTTAGTGAATGAATGTGCAAGAGTGTATTCTCAGCACAACTTGGAGTCCTTAATTTTCTTTAAGCAATGAATTTTTCATTGCCTTTGATCACCGGAAAAGAATATAAATATTTATTCTGTAATACTGTAGCAACGCAGAAATATGAATTCAAAACAGAAGCGCTGGTGCTTAATTAAGGCAGTAAATATAGATTTTGCATTTCTCTCTTAAGCTACAGAAGGGCATAAACAAACAAATTTACTTTCCTCTTTGGGTTTCCTCTTCAATTAAATCTACCTTTCTAAATCCCCAGTAGTATATTGAACTCTCTTGGGATCTTTCAGTTTTCACAGAAGATAATTTTTGTAAGAATGAACTGAGTATGCTGTTGTGTACTGAAAGGTGAAGAGCAGACTCTGGACCCCAGGCTGCAAGCAAGCTCTTCATATTTTAAAAAATTAATACCTTTTTAGTAACAAAAATCTTTCTTGTTATATTTACTATACCCGATTTAATAATGAAGTTATTATCATGAAAGCTTACAGTTAAGGTTGTTTGAATTATTAGTCAATATTTTTAAATACAAGATATAAATATACCTTTTGCATATTTGAATTATATCTCAATATTGTTAAATATAAATTATTAGAAATTAATTACAGATGTTAATTCTACCTAAGTGATTAAAAACCTATGAATATCAGCTTTGAAGAGAAAAAGTAAATGATTGTAGAAATGTCAGGAATACCAGCACACTCCTAATGTTTCCTCATAACTGCATGTAGGGCAATTGCCTTCCTTGAACGAATGCCTGAGGAGAAATGTTAGCATATCAATAGACACAGGAGCTCAGACTGCATTAGCAGCATTTCTAATACTTTAGACTCACCCAGATTATGAGTAACTACTGATGAATATTAAAAGTAAAAAGAGATAAGTCCTTATCATGACCATAAAAAGGAAATTTAATCTGAGAAAAGAAATTAATAAATCTACTGATATGATTATAATTAGTACCAAGATATTAAAAAGATACATGGTCTTTGATAACCAGAATCTTATTAATACTCATATACTAAGTAAATGTTTATAGTTAACAACATTTAGCCAACATTGAAAAGGATCCTTTAAATCTCTCATTTTGTCAATGTATAGGACAAAACAAATATTTATTACAGTTAACAATTTTCAAGTGAAATAAATGGAAACTAATGTCATTAAAGTGCTACATTAAATCAATATGTGGAAATGTTTTGTTGCTCATTTTTGTCTGTCTTCATAATCACAACTTTCTAAAGAAGACCTTAAACGAGCATACTGATGAATGACTCAGAATATAGAAGACAAAATGAACCATAAGAAAAGATTGCTTCTAATACATTGTCAGAGTACATTAAAAACATAAATTTAAATATATATGGATTTTGTATACCATTATGTGTATGTTTAAACCTAAAGAATGTGTAATGTTAAAGGTAAATCCAAATGTCAACTATGGTCTTTGGATAATATGATGATTTATTGCAAATTCTTCAGTTCCAATGCATGTCCCATTCTAATGGATGTTGATAGTGGATGATGCCATAAAGGTATGGGATGAAGGGATATATGAGAAATACTCACCCTCCTTTCAATTTTGTTGGGAACTTTAAGGTCTTCATTTTAAAGGCTGGAGAGAGGATAATGTCCTCACATGCATGAGGACCAGAGTTTTATTTGTATGCTCTGTGACTGTGTGTGTGTGTGTGTGTGTGTGTGTGTGTGTGTGTGTGTGTGTGTTGCTACTTTATAACTAAAAGCTTTAATAATTACATACAACTCTGTAAACAATGTAGTGGCATTTCATTTGTATTTTAATAAATAAAACTTGCCTGAAGATCAAAGTCAGTTGCTGGTTATTTTGTTTTTCTGGCCTTCAGGTTGAACCCCAATATCAGTCTCTGAACTTTTATTAATTATGCTTCAAAAGTATTTGTTATCCTTCCAATGTTCAATAAATATAAGAAAAGCACTATTTCCTCAAAAATAAATGGTCTTTTTCTTTGAGGAAGGGAGTAACATTATTAGAAAGTTTGCATTCCTATTTAATTTAGAAAGTAATAGGAACTACTGCATTCACCACTGCAGAATTAATGTCATTTTATACAAACTTCTGATCGTTCCTCTGCTTTGTAACTGACAATTCTATTTAGCCAATATCCTTGCTATCACCCACACCTTGAAGAAAGTTTACCTTTAAAAAACATTTATCAGGGCCGGGCGGTGGTGGCACACGCCTTTAATCCCAGCACTCGGGAGGCAGAGGCAGGTGGATCTCTGTGAGATCGAGGCCAGCCTGGTCTACAAGAGCTAGTGCCAGGACAGACTCCAAAGCTACAGAGAAACCCTGTCTTGGAAAAAAAACATTTATCAGGGCATCACAATGCAAAATCTATTTTCCTTTGTAAATGAGTATAGACACCCTTTAGCTAATCTGCTCAGCTCAGTCACCATATGTAACTGAAGCCTGGTATCTATTAGTTAATAACACTTTTCAGACTTGGAAACCACTAGTTTTGTATTCAATTTTATGGAGCTGAGTATTTTAAAAGGAACTTGAAATTCTGTTATTCTTTCTCTTAATAAAACAGCTTTCCTTGTTTTATTTTTTTTTCTTATTGGTTGGGAGGCAATAAGTGATTCACATTCCACAGGATTTAAATTTAAATTATATTTAAAGTTCTAACATGGAAAAAGGGTGAATTAACTTTACCAATTCATCCCCCCCCCTTGTAATTAAAAATATAATCATGCCAGGAGGTGGTGGCACACGCCTTTAATCCCAACACTCGGGAGGCAGAAGCAGGTGGATCTCTGAGAGTTTGAACCAACCTGATCTAAAAGATCTAGTTTCAGAACAGCTAGGGCTGTTAAACAGAGAAACCCTGTCTCAAAAAAAACAAAATAAATAAATAAAATAATTATATATTTACAGGTTAAAAGATATCTTAAAGTAAGCAACTGTTATCAAGAAAAATCCTTAAAATATGATTAATGGTTTTCAGTGATAAAGTAAGCAATCTATTGTCTTTAAAAAACTGGTAAAGAAAGAAATAATGGAGTTCTTAGACTCAAAAACAAGTAAATCTTTTGATTTCTTGTAATGAGTGGCAATGAACAAATGATGAAATTGTCTTTCAGCATTTAAGCATGTATCTGAAGCACATTCACTTCCTACTAATTCACCTGTATTTAAGTTCGCAGGGTTTAGGCTGATTGCAGCAAAGGGAAGAAGTCCAAAGTTACTCCCATTAGCCCCCATCAACAGTGCACAGTTTTCTCTGCTATTACTGCATATACATGCAGCACTCAAAGGAGATTTATTTTTCATCTGGAGCTCAGAGAAATGCACAATAGGAGAACAAATGAAAAATGCCATAATTGCTAAGGGATATTATCATTCCTGCTGTGATAGATCAAATCTGGAAGCTTAAAATAAACTAAGCAAGCATCCAGTCTACTAAAGAGCATGAACCAAGTAATTGCTTACTTTTCGTGGAGTTCAGTGGAAAGTCAGCTGTTAAAGCAAAGTGATTTCAGCTCTGCCACTGAACAATAAACACGCTCACCAGAGCTTGACTGTTTTTCTGTTGTTCTTTTCTGTGGCACTTGGCATAAAACAAAGATCAACTCCATGAGGTACAGTGGGTTGAAGGCAATGAGTCGGCATGTTGCAGGATAACTTTTCTATCTCCATCAACCAAACTTGTTTTTCTCACTAGTGCACAATGGCCTTAGAGTTAAGAGGCACGGTTCTAGACATGTGCACATCATCTTCAAGTTAACTCTTACTCTGTTGCACTATATAAATAATAAAATTAGAATCATATTTCTGGCATCCCTCTTACCAGATGTTTGCATATAAAAGGAGAACTATTAAAACAGTTAAAAAACAAACAAATAAATAAATAGATAATTGTGAATGTTATAGTTTCATGCTCAAGAAGTAAACTAGAGGGAGAGCCACAGGAGTGAGGACCTAATACGCATTTCAATTCCTGCCATGTGACTTTGAACATGAATGAAGAGACCACTGCATAGAGTTCTCCTAGTTCCATGAATTTCTGAAGGGAACAATCTTCTCATTGCAAAATGAGATGGTGTCTAGTCAAGTTCTGACACCATGATACTATCATAAATACGGTTGGCACCAGCACTTCTCAACTGCGTGCAGAGTATAGACTGATGACTTAGGAAAGGAGACTCCACGCAGGAAAGAAGTGTCACATGTTCTGTGGTAGCTGTGTAAAATGCACACAGACTAAAGCAGCTTCCTCTGCTCATAGCATCTCCTTTTTACACAGCATACAATGATTGTAGTGTTTTCTCCCCCCCCCCAAATACTACCTTTTTATGGAGTAGTTATGAAAACAAAATGATTAAATAGTTACAGTAAGAATTAAATAGTTACAGATAATAGGAAACATTTTTAAATTAAGAGGGTTCCATGAAAGTATGTTAACTTCTTAAGACACATTACAAAATAATATATTAGGAAACAGTGAAATAGAAACAGAAATATATGATGTCTGAATGTAAAATAGTGACATTTATCCTTAAAGATCTACATAAAAAGCTTACTGGGCATTAATGGTATATTAGTAAATGGCTATTTTCATAGAATTTTGCAGTTATTTATCATATTGATTTACAAACTTCAAAGCCTGTGATTAAATGAGTCATTGAATATTTATGGGACCCTTTTTTTATTTTTTTATTTTTTTTTAATTTATTTATTTATTGAGGATTTCTGCCTCCTCCCCGCCACCGCCTCCCATTTCCCTCCCCCTCCCCCGATTAAGTCCCTCTCCCTCATCAGCTTGAAGAGCCATCAGCCTGAGTCTGAAAAAGCATGGGATAAAACCGGACTTGCTGAACATAGCGGACAATGAGGACTACAGGGAACCTTTTTTTTAAATGTACAAAATATTTTTGAACAAATTTAGTTACTCTAAACATGTTGCTCACCAAATACAAGCAGGTTGCAATACCTTAACAGTGTTTCCACTGAATGCCTTTGTTATCTGTGCTATGCTACACACAGATTTCTGTTTTTGAGAGGACTCATATATCAAACAGTACATAGAAATACAAGCCAACAACTTCTAGCTGCAACTTCCATTATCCAATGTAGCTTGCAAGGGAATTATAATAATCAGAGAATCTTTAAATTGAAAAATGACTAGAATTGTCTGGACTCCTGTGACCAGTGATTAGTGTTTAGTCCAAGAAGCTCATCTATAGCATGATACCAAATTGAACATTATGGTCAATGAATCAAATACCCTGATTATTTGAGGATCATCATAAAAAATGTGAATAACTGCTTTTAAAGAAATAAAAGAATGAAAGCATTTCACAAATGAGCACTACCACAAATGTGCACATTTTAAAAATTCAGTAATCATAAGCAAGACCTAGAAATATAATTCAATGAGGCACATAGCTAGCATGTTTGAAGACTGGGCTCAAACTCCAGTGCTGCAAAGAGTGAAGCCCATGCCCCCCGCAATGCTGAATCATGCATGGGCAGCCCATTTGTATTGGGTTTCATGATCTGAATTGATGAGGATGACTGACTAGGTCTCTTCCTCAAGGAACAGGTTCCACCAAGATGCTCCCTGGATTCAGAGTCCAGAGCATTAACCATTACACCACGGGAGCTGGTGCACTGCAAAAAGTGGAAATGACAAAAGGTAGCTGAACTTAGAGGCCAGCTTGGAATCTGACATTTCTATAACTATTCTTGTAACCTAAAAGGAGTGCAGGTTTTTGTTGATGCCACATGAAGACCTGTTCTAGAAGGAAGCTTGCTCCAGCTTCCTAATTGGAAAGTGGCTGTACTTTGACAGTGTGTGTTGGTCCTTCCTCTGGGAGCTAAGATATGAGGATGAGTAGCTGAAGGATGTACAACTGGTAAACCTGACAAGGAAACATTTGAGGGGACATCTGCTACCTTATCTTCTCCGTGGCATTGGCATTTTCTTGGTTTGAGCACTCATGTCTTCTCGTTTTCAATTTTAAAAAATGTTCTGTAAGTAATTTCTCTGCCTTCAGTGGCTCTCATTCTTCATGTTTCTTTTACTAGTCAGTAAGAAAAACAATAATCATCTATGAGTATAGTAGAATATCATTAGGAATCATTTTGTTGATTTTTTAGGCCAGTAGTATTTGGTTTTACCATGGAAATATGGGCTATTTTGTCTCTGTCTCTCGGTTATACATTCAGTGTTGGATTATGGGTTCCTTCTTGTAGAGTAGGCCTTAAGACACACCACATTTGGTTGGTCTTTGAAAGTTTGTGCCACCATTGTCCTAGGACATTATGCAGGCAGAACAGAGTGTATGTTGAAGGTTTTATGGCTGATTTTTGCCCATGTTTCCCTTTCAGTAGCCTTCAGAGTACCTCTCCCCCCTCCCCCAAAAGAGTCTAGAATGTACATATGAAGGCTCTGTGGATACAGCAACTTGAGTTCTCGTGTTCAATGAGTTATGTGATTGTTGTCCTCAGCAATGGCGGTGATGCTGTCAATTGACAGAGTGCAATCCTTTGTCTTAGAAACAGCATGGATTGTTTAGGAATTTTCATGGGACACCACCAATTTAATTAAATGCAACACAGAAGCCTTGGTTGGCAATAAAAGATGGCTAGTGAGACTCCAACTCTCCCATTACTAGAAGTTCTCTTTAGGATCACCTTCATTAGATTCCTTTATAGATTCCACTATACTAGGTTTCCATAATACTCCAAATTGCCCTCAATTCCAGTTGACTCTCCCCACACTTGATGTGGCATGTCCTCTGTATATGTGATGCTTTTTTGCTTAATGAATAAAGCTGTTTGGGCCAAAGGCTTAGCAGAGTAAAACCAGGTGGGAAATCCAAACAGAGATATATAGAGAAAGAGTAGGTAAAGTCAAAGACATGCCATGAAGCTGCTGAAGAAAAAGGTACCAGAACCTTACTTGTAGGCCTTAGCCTCATGGTGCCACACAGATTAATAGACATGGGTTAATTTAAGATATAACAGCTCGTTAGAAATATGCCTAAGCTATTGGCTGAACAGTATTGTAATTAATATAGTTTCTGTGTGATTTTGGGGGTCTGGGTGGCCAGGAAAGCAGCACAGTCTCTATTTATCCACATTCTCCTTCCACCCCATCTCATCCCCCTTCCTGTCTTTACCTGCTCCCAGTCTATCCATAAAATCTATTGTATTTCCCCCCTCTGAGGGAGATCCACGCATCTCTCCTAGACATCTCCTCTTTACTTATTTGGGTTTGTGTATTGTAACTTGATTATCATTTACTTAATAGTTAATGTCTACTTGTAAGTGAATACATACCATATTTTTCTTTCTGGGTCTGAGTTATCTCACTCAGGATGATTTTTTTCTAGTTCCATCCTTTTGCCTGCAAATTTCATGATTCATTTTTTAACAACTTAGTAATACTCCATTGTGTAAATGTACCACATTTTTTTATCCATTCTTCTGTTGAAGGGTATTTATGTTGTTTCCAGTTTCTGACCATTATGAATTAAGCTGCAACATACATAGATTAGCAAGTGTCCTGTGGTAGGATGGAACATACATAGATCAAATGCCAAAGAGCGATAAATCTGGATCTTGTGATATACCGATTCCCAAATTTCTAAGGAACCACCATATTAATTTTGGTAGATGTTATATAAGTTTGCACTCACACCAGCAATGGAAGAACATTCCCCTTCCTCAACATACTTTCCAGCATTATCTGTCACTGTGCTTTTTTTTTTTATCTTAGCCATTCCAACAGCTGTAAGTAGTTTTGGATCACATTTCCTTTATGGCTAAGGCTGTTGATCATTTCTTTAAGTTTTTCTCAGCTATTTGAAATTTCTCTATTGAGACTTCTCTGCTTAGATCTGTACTCCATTTTTAATTAGATCATCTGCTTTTTTAATGTCTAGTTTCTTGAGCTATACAGTTTCACACATGTATGTATATATATGATATTAGTCTTCTATTAAATATGGAGTTGATAACAAATCTTTTCCTGTTCTGTAGGCTGCTGCTTTGTCCTATTGACATGTCCTTCCCTTGTAGAGTTTTTTGGTTTCACGAGGTTCTATTTATTGTTGATCTTAGTGCTTGTGCTAATGGTATTCTATTCAGAAAGTTGTCTCTTGTGCCAATGTGTACAAAACTATTCCCCACTTTCTCTTCTATCAGATTCAGTGCATTTTTAATATCCCTACTCTTTGTTCTCAATCATTTTTTATACTTTCCTGCTGATAAATACCTATCTATTCTGTTTCAAATTCCAATTTCATTGTTGATTCATATAAAATGTTTTGCCAGTGTTTGGTGCATGCTTTTATCCTCAGCACCTGGGAGGCAGAAGCTAGTGGATCTCTGTGAATTTGAAGCCAGTCTTGTGAGTTCTAGGACAGTCAAAACTGTAACACAGAGAAAGCCTGTCTTGAAAAAAAGTTTTACTGGTGTTGAAAAGAATAAATGTACCACTCAATACTCAGCAAATGTTAAATAGTATCTATGCACCTACCATATTATATGAATGAGTCAATCCTTAATCTGGCAGATTCTGGGAGAGAGGGAGTCGTTGTCTTCAGTTCAGGACTCACTAGTTAGATTACCAAGATCTAATGGATTATTCCGAATCCAGGGTCACATAAACAGCTCTGGTTAAACTCAGTGGGTCACAAAACAGCAAAATGCCTTGACTGCAGGAAATACATTCATAGGAAAGAAGAGGACTGGCAATGGTAGAAGAGAGAAGAGAATCAGAGAAAATAATCAAAGTATCTTGTGTATGTGTATGAAATTGTCAATAAGAAGTAAAATTAATCAGTAAAAACTTCAAACTATATTTTTTAAAAAATTCAAAAGAAATAAATTCAGGCTTCAGGAGGTGAGAGGAGATCCATGTCAGTGGAGCAAGCAGAAGAAAGTTGTGCAGAACAAGCATGACCAGTGAGTTTACCTCTCCCTTGCTGGGGAAGGTTATTGACTGGAGGAAGTGATACACACAGTCATACGTAGAGAAAGATAGTCATATCCCAAGTCTAGGGAAGTGTCTGTAAATAGTACGGTCCCTGCTTTATCTCCAATGAATGTGAACACTCTGAGAGCTATAGCTGCACCTCCCTGATGTGTATTCTTTTAACAACAGGCATGTACCCTGGCACGGAATATTCCAAATCTGTGCCGTGACCCAAACTGAAAGGATCTTTGTAGCCCGTCCTCTCTGGAACCTCACTCAGCCATTTGTAACACAAAAAAAATTCTAGCTACTTCATTTTAATTCAAACCAAGGTCTTAAACCTTTTGTGGAGTTTTGTTGATTTGAAGCAAGGCATATTTCTTTCAATAGTTCATCTATATTCCATTTAGTGTGCAATTTTAATTTCATCATTATCTTATCTATCTTTTATCTTTTATTCAAAAGAGAGAAGCAAAGTGTCTGCATACATCAGTGGGTTCCAGGAACAATGTGGATATTATTCTGAACTGAAGGACTCCAAAGCTTTTATCTCTTCCTCCCAGTTAAGGGATATGAAGCAACTCTCAATTCCCCAGTAGAAGATTCCTATGCTGGTTATTATTCTTAATCTTTCAACTTACTGAAATTAATGTTATCTTAGCAAAGAAATATATGTGTATTGCTTTTAAATTACTTTGAGACTATCAGAAAAGCTAACCTGAAATTCATTGGGCATTCTTTACCTCATCACTCCATGGCAGGCCACCTGCGTTCAGGCCCTAAGACAGGGAAGGGTCATGGGTGTGAAGAAATGAATTACCTGACCACTAGATGAGTTATACACAAGTTTTAGACTCTGAACAGCTCTAACCATCTTTATTTATACATTAAAAGTAGCATAGTTTTCTCTACTAACAAACAAATTTTTCCATCCTCCAACATTAACCTCCAGGAAAAACAAATTACGTCAAGTATGTTTTTTTTTCTGTAAGTTTTACACTAAAACATCTTTAAACCAAAAACAGCTCTTACTATTTTGTTAAGTTGCCCTAAAAGAGGTACATCCTGGTTTTACATAACTAAAAGGTGATTGACATAGACACACATTTTCAAGAACAACAATCTCGTTCAAAACATATTTACAGAAATAGAAGTGATCTGCCTCTGATCCTGTCAGCACTGAATTAGAACAGTTTTCAGGGTCTAAATTGGCAGCTGGATTCCCCAGACAAGAAACGAGAGGAGCATCAGCTCCCAAAGAGTTTTAGGGAGATACTGGAGAAAAAAATGGGATTTCCAGGAAAGACCACATCTGTCCCATGCAAGATTGACAAAATGACATTATAACTACCAAGAGAATCGTCAATATTATGAGAGAGAAGAGAGACTGAAGGCCTCGCGGTCCTAACAGTATTTTGCACTGTCCTGAAGTCTGCTGATCCTTACTGGGTGAGACTGCCCACATTGGGCTTTTGCCTCATCTGGAGAACCATTGGACAAACACTCATATACTGAACTGAAACTGCACAGCTTCTAACAACTCCACCCTTCTATTTCAAACTGTAATGACTTCCAACACTTTCAGTTTACTGCCAGTATTTGCCTTCAACTTTCCAAATCATGTACTTATATTTCTAGTTTTTCACCTCACTCTAGATGTTTGTCTACTGGCTTCTACTATGCTGTCTATAATACCTTATTTCTGCATAGAACGAAATATATGTGTATGGTTTTAATTTCGTCTCATGTACAATGAGCTGTTGTGCTCACACATCAGACTTAGTCAGGAAACCTAGTTTTCAGGAATCATCATGAACACTTCTGTCCTGCTTCTCCTCCTACATCCAGGACATGATGATTAGCATATTATATAGTGAATATAAGAAATACTAGTTTGCTATAAATTAATTAGTAGTTTAGCTAGTTTTTGTAAGTGGAAATTAACAAGAGTGCTAAGTGATGGAGTTAGAAGGATTGAGGCTATGAAGACTGGTTAAATATTTTACAGATTCCTCACATTTACCTTCTGCCAGAATAAAGGTACTCTAATTGCTCAGCAAGTGGTATCTAAGTACCTAGCATGATATTGTTACATAAAATAGTCTAAATAAGCCTAAATTTTATATTCTTAGAGTTGATGCAAATCCTGATACATGAAATTCTATGAATAAATCTGAAATAGTCTGCATGGCCAGTTATAAGGTTATCTCAAAACATTTTTGGTTTATCTGAAATCTTCCATGATTTGATCTGAACACTAGAGAGCTGTGCTGGCTGGGGGTGGGGGTCAGGGATAAGTCAGACTCTCCTAGTAGCCTGACAGAAATCTAAGCCTTAGTTCCAGTTCACTAACATGGGACAGAGCTAAACAGGCAATCCTCAGAAAAACCATAGCCTTCTGCTAGCTCAGCAGAAACCCCATGGCCCCTTCTGCAGCTTAACAAGACACCAAAGCTCCTTTTCTGGCCGAGTAGGTGCCTCCCAGTCTCTGGACAACTAAAGATAGCTTGGCCTACCCTGCTGCTGGAAGGTCCCTATCCACTAGAACTTTCCACCAATCATCCCCCATACTAATCTTTCCTCCACCAATCAGCCACAGATTAATCTCTCTTCTCTGGAATCCCCCTAACTCCACTTAAAAAGGAACTTGTGACCTTCTTTAGAGGTCACCAAGTGCCACCCCAATGTTGGAATTAATAAAGCGCTCTTGTTATTACATAGGTGGCTGTTGTCTATGTGTACAGTCAGTTATGTGTTTTGTCCTCCAATGAAGACATATGTGAGCTTTTCACCATCTATCATGCAGGTGAGCGGTAACCCTGAAATTTCTGTCTTCTGGTTGTTGAATCCTTGTCTAATGTTAATGTACTAATAGTTATGTGTCATGTTGGATTTAGTCACTGAAATTTTGAATACATTAAGATAATAATGTGGTTTTCATTTAGTTTTTAAGTCTGTCAACATAATGAATTATCTTAATTGACATTAAAGTGTTAAATAAACTTTATGACATAAGACTATGGCTAGTCTTATGTCAACTTGACAAAAGCTAGAGTTACTGAAAGTAGGGAACCTCAACTGAGAAAATGCTTCCATAAGACCTGGTTGAAGAGGCTGGAGAGATGGCTCTGAGCTTACAAGCAATGACTGCTCTTCCAGAGGTGATATAGGATGTCCTTCTGTATATGTCTTACTTTTATTGGTTAATGAATAAATCTGTTTTGGCCAATGGCTTAGCACACTAAAGCAGGCAGGAAATCTGAGTAGAGATACATAGAAAAAGAATGTCAGAAACCAACCAGTTGCCGAGGAATGCAGAAAATTAGGTGATGTCATGGTCATGTGGTAATAGAAATGGGTTAATTTAAGATGTAAGAGCTAGCTAGAAATATGCTTGAGCCATCGGCCAAATAGTGTTGTAATTAGTATAGTTTCTGTGTGATTATTCAAGTCTGGGTGGCCAGGAAATGAAACTGCAATGTTCTTATTTGTTTGTATTTTTGTGAAATAATTTGAGGAGTATTAGAGTTAATTCTTCTTAGAAAGTCTGGTAGAATTCTGAACTTAAACTAAAATGGCCCTGGGCTATTTTTGATTGGAAAACTTTTAATTAGTGCTTCTATTTCACAAGGTCAATTTAAATTGCTTATCCAGTCTTGATTTGACTTCGATATGTGGTAACTATCAAGAAAATTATCCCTTTCTTTTAGATTTTCTAATTTGGTGAAGTGTAGGTTTTGAAAGTATGTCCTTATGATTCTCTGAATTTTTTCAGTGTCTGTAGTTATGTCCCCCCTCTGTCACTAATTTTGTTAATTTGGATATTCTCTTTCTACCTTTTAGTTTAGCTAAGTGTTTGTCAATATTATTGATGTCCTCAAAAAACTAACTCTTTGTTTCATTAATTCTTTGTATTGATTTTTTTGTTTCTGTTTTATCAATTTGAGGATTGAGTTTAATTATTTCCTGCCATATACTCCTTTTGGGAGTTGTTTCTTCTTTTTGTTCTAGAGTCTTAAGTGTGATGTTAAGTTATTAGTATGAGCTCTCTCCAATTTTGTATGTGTGCACTTAGTGCTATGAAGTTGACTCTTTAAAGCACCTTCATTGTGTCCCCTAATTCGGGTATGTTGTGTTTTCAATTTCACTCAATTTTTAAAAGGGTTTGACCTTTTTCTTAACTTTTGTCTTGACCTATTTTTCATTCAGTAGTCAGTTGTTGGGTTTCCATGAGTTTGTAAGCTTTCTGATATTTCTGTTATTGTTATTATCAAGCTTTTAATCTGCAATGGTCAGATAGTTGCAGACTGCTATTTTAATTTTCTTATATCTGTTGAGACATGCTTTATGTCCAAATATCTGATTTTGCAGAAAGTTCCATGTGATGCTAAGAAGAAGATATATTTTTTGTGATTAGGTGAAATATTCTGTCAATATTGTTGTGTCCTTTCAGTTTATGAGATCATTTCTGTATAGTTTTTGTCTGTTTGACCTGTCTGTTGTTGGGTAAGGTAATGAAGATCCCACTGTTGGTGTGTGAAGTTCAATATGTGATTTAAGCTATGGTAGTGTTTCTTTTATGCATTTGAGTAGCTTTGTGTTTTGTGCATAGATGTTTATAACTACAGTATGTTCTCAGTGAATTTTCTTTTCATGAATATGTAGTGTCCATGAGTATATATCTCTTCTGACTGGTTAGTATGAAGTCTATTTTGTCAGATTTTAAAATGGCTACACAAGCTTACTTCTTTGGTGCATTTGCTTGGAAAAGGCACTTTATAGACACTTCCTTCTTTGGGTTAAAGAAATTTTTATTTCTGACTGTATTAAAATATTTTCTGGGCCTTTGACCTGGGTTTCTTCTTCCTATATTCCGATTATTCTTTGGTTCGGTCTTTTCATACCCTCTCTAATTTCCTGTATGCATTTGTGCCTAGATTTTTTTTAATTTATCATTTTCTTTGACAGAGGTATCCGTTTCTTTTATCTTGTCTTCAATGCCTGAGACTTTCTCTTCCACATCTTATATTCTATCAGTGAGGCTCTGAGTTTCTTCCTCAAGTTTCTAAATATTTCATTTCCAGTTTTCCCTTAGTTTGGGTTTCTTTCGTTGATTCTGCTTCCTGCAAGTCTTGAACTGTTTTATTCAGTTCATTCCAGATTTTTTTCCTTGGTTTTTTTTTCATAGATTTCTTTAATGGGTCTATTGATTTCCTCCTTATGGACTTCTAGCATATTCATAACTGCCATTTTGAAGTCCTTGACATATGTTTTATCTACATTGTATTTTTCAGGGCCTACATTAGTAGATTTGCTCGATTCTCATGGAGGCATACTGTCTTGGCTGCTATTGATTTCATTTTCACACCAGTGTCTAGGTATTTGAATGTGGGATGCTTGTAGTTCTATGTGCTGATATCTGGTGTTGTTTTTGCTGGGAAGGGTGTGTTCTGTTCCTGATTTTTGCTGGTTCCAAGAAGAGTGTATTGGCTGTGGGTTGCCTGGTAGGGAATTATTCTGAAATCCTGCCAGCTGTGGGCAATAGAGTTCCACTTGAAATGTGTTTCTAGTTATTGGAAACTGACACTTAGGAATGAGAATGAACTACAAGGACAGGCCTAGAGTATCCCCTGGAGGGAGGAAAGCAAGGCATGTCACCAAGATCTGCTTAGTCTTCTTAGAATGGGGACAAAGAGGGAGTAGAAGCCATGGCAAGTGGTCTTATACAGAGCTGGGGATAAGACTGGAGGATTGGGTTTGGTAGAGAGAAGGGAGAATGAGTATCTGAAAATAGTCTTATCCTTTTTCCTAGCTGGTGAGTTCCTATAAAATGCCTGTGGAGTTGGAGACTGAGACAAAGGTAGTGAGGAAGTCTGTAGTTGAAGATCAGTATGATGGGGCAGAAAAGATGAGCAGGCTATAGCAATGTTGTGCTACAGCAAAAGAGATGAGACTGGGGTGGATTTGGGGAAGAGGAAGAAAGTTGAAGACCTGAATATCACCTGCCTTGATCCAGTTTGTTTTATTAGTAACTTATGTGAATGTTTTTATTGAATTACTGCCTAGTTATATTGGTCAATTTTCAAAAATCTGCCTTTATAGTAAATATATGAAAACCATTTGATTCCAATATTTATTTAGAGGCTTAGGCTTGAAGATGTGTCTTTTATATTATAGTACATTAAGATTAAAGTGGCAAATTTTGCTTTAAATTTAATCCTAAAAGTCTAAATATTTTATTCATAAACATTTTTATTCACTTTTTGCTCTTACTGCTACTGTTTTGTTTCATTCTTTCTTTTTTATGTCTTAAAGGAAGCCCAGGATGATATTTCATATTAAAAACTACTTCTTGAGAGAGAGCACGAGCAAGGAACTCAGGACCGCGAGGGGTGCACCCACACACTGAGACAATGGGGATGTTCTATCGGGAATTTATCAAGGCCAGCTGGCCTTGGTCTGAAAAAGCATGGGATAAAACCGGACTCGCTGAACATAGCGGACAATGAGGACTACTGAGAACTCAAGAACAATGGCAGTGGGTTTTGATCCTACTGCACGTACTGGCTTTGTGGGAGCCTAGGCAGTTTGGATGCTCACCTTACTAGACCTGGATGGAGGTGGGTGGTCCTTGGACTTCCCACAAGGCAGGGAACCCTGATTGTTCTTCGGGCTGATGAGGGAGAGGGACTTGATTGGGGGGGGGGAGAAATGGGAAGCGGTGGCTAGGAAGAGGCAGAAATCTTTAATAAATCTTTAATAATCTAAAAAAATTAAAAAAATAAAAACTACTTCTTTCATGATTCTGCCTCATTAATGCTTCCTTTGTTATACCTGGTATCAAGTGCGTCCTTCACTAATCTTGATTGTAACTGCCCTCATGTTTTTACTGCAAATGTGCTTAAATTATTTTAAGGAAATAAGAATGTGCAGAGGAAATATTAAAAATCCATTCTTGTTGAAATCCACTTACATTTCATTAGTATTTCTGTAACAGTGTGGTTTCTGAATCAACATGATTTCTCATTACCAAAGCAGTTCAAGTAAGCTAAAAGAAAAAAGGGAGAGCTCCGTGAATGTATTCATAGGCTCCTGTAACTTAATTTTGTCATGTTAGCACCAAAGAATGTCTGGCCAAGCTTAAGGCTTGTCAATTGCTCTGTTACCTCCAGAAACTTATGTTCATTCCACAATGTGAGAGATAGACAATCACCTTTTCTTTCTTTAAAAATGTTTGAGATCCTACTGTGTGCCAGCTACCACATCTGTCTTTGGGGTTATTCAAACAGATATAGATCTGTTTTATATCTGAGTGTATAATCTAGTAGAGAAATACATGGTAAGTAGAACAAAGAAATAAATTTCCCTACTTTGTGTACATTTTAAAAATTAGAAAGTACTCTTGTATATAATGATAGGAAGATAAGGACTATGTGAAAAACAGTAAAGAAGGATGTAACAAAAGAACAGAGCCATAAGACAAGAGACAGTATTTAAATGACATGGCTTGGGTAGGTCTCATTATAAACGTGATATTAATTTATAATTACATCTGAAATGATTTGATCATTATACAATTTCTACCACTTCTGTGTGTTATTTTGATTTTTATTTCATGCTTAACTACATTATTTGGCCTTCTTTGTAAACCTAAGAATTTTTAGTTGGCTATTGTATTTGCTTTTTCCATTTCTCAGGATTAAATTTAGTTGCATTCATTTTAAACCATGTTGGATTCTTCTCTGGAGCACAGGAGCATTAGTTGGAATCATTCTTACCCTTTCAATGCTTCCTTGTAAGCTTTGGGAGCCAATACTCATAACAGCACTTAATGACCATTTAAAGCAAGTAGTATCTTCTCAAGTCTCTTCTGAATATTCTCTTGTTTCCTGAGACCTTCCATCTTCTAATAGTTGGGAACAGACTCTGTTCTTTGGGCCATGTGGGACACATTGGGTGCATTCATGCTACCATTTTCTGGTGGTCTTATCTTTGACAAGTGCCACTGTCTAAAGTCTGAGTCAACCTAGCCAACAACTGGAGATGCTTCCCTATGCTGATCTCTTCCATCTATTAGCCACATAGACTGCATCCATTAGACTACTACTCTTCTCTGGAATTCTGCCCTCTTTCACTCAGCAAACCCTGCAATTGTAGCTGGACTTACTTCTGTACACCTGTGTCCAGAAAGTCACTATCACACCATGACTTGGGCAGGTAGGACATAGCCTTCCCTATTTCAGGAGCCACATACTTATAGAACCTAAACACTTCCTGTCTCCTAAACTCATAATGGTTGATCCCAGGAGGACAATTCTCGTTGATGTGTATTCATGAGAAAGAGGAAGTTGCCTCCCTTGCAGGAATGTAGAGAACATTTCCCAAGCTGTAAAAGGCCAATAACATCAACCATTCACATTCTATTGTCTTGTAATTTCTCATCATGATTAGAGAACATACCATGTGTGGTGCAGAACAATTCAGTATTCTGTCAATTATGTTTTAAATAAATGCTGATTGGCCAGTAGACAGGCAGGAAGTATAGGCGGGACAACCAGACAGAAAGTAGAGGTGGGGCAATGAGAACAGGAGTATTCTGGGAAGAAGAAAGTTTTTCCTGCAGTCCTGCCCAGACAATGAAGAAACAGGATGTGATTGCCTCAGTGAAAAAGGTACTGAGAAATGTGGATAACATAGATAAGAATAATGGGTTAATATAAGTTATAAGAGTTAATAAGAAGCCTGAGCTAATGGGCCAATTAGTTTATAACTAATGCAGACTCTCTGTGTGATTTCTTTGGGGCTAAATGACTGTGGGACCTGGTGGGAGAACAGAAACCTGGCAGGACAGGAACTCAGTCAACACATATGGAATATTGGAGTTAGGATGGTCCTTATTTTTTTACAATGAAAATTAAGTGTATACATGATGGATAAATCTAATATTATTAAGTAATTTCCATGTGTTATATATCTTCTCTAATTTACATTCAAGTATCATAAGCATGAGCATCACAATCCCAAGCAATTTACTTTTGACTATAAAAGAATACCACTTAAAACATTGTATTCTACACAGCACACTTGCTTCACTAAGCCAAAAATACTCAGATACTGCCCCTAAGCAAATCTGGCTTTGTTATATGTCTTAACTCAATAAATATTCCCAATGTGGAAAAACAGATTGATGCAAATCTTAGACATTACAGCATACTTCTGTTTTCTTCAAAATTTTCATTGGGAAATTTTTGTCAGGTTTTTCTCAGGATTTAATGCTTGGATTTAAGGTAAGGATCTCCATGAGGAAAAAGTACTATCTGCAAACCTTCTGACCTTTGGAACAGCAAGATGATACAAGACTCAATGAGGTGAAACACAGTTTTATCACAATGCAGCTATGAGAACTAAGAGAAATGAACTCCTCATTGACATTTTCCAGAAAACTCAATATCAATGACATCATTCTGTATAGACAGTGGTCATGGACCTCGTTTTCAATGTGTAGTGTGGCATAACAAATTTGAATTCATGGAGTACTCTAACCAATGAAGAATAAAATACTATTGATGCAAATTGCTTTTTTAATGGTTATTAATCAAGATAATTTGATTCCTATTATATGTTAAGCATTTCCTTTCTGTAATAATTCTGAAAAGCACAATCGTTCATGAGTTGTTTCTAATTTATGAGTTGTTAACTCTTAATTCAAGTTAGAAAGTAAAAAATGAGGACTAGAAATTCATATAGAAATTATGTAAATGTGTGATTTAGATGCATATAAACACACACATATGTGTGTGTATGTACGAATGTATTTATTATATGTATATGTATAAGAAGAAACTATATTATGTTCTAAAAGTTTTAGAGTACATGTACAAAACTAGGAAATTTTTATAATATTTAAAAGGTGATTTTATTAGTTTCTAGTTGCCATAAAAAGACACTAATTGGTCACAGAAGTGTGTTCTCTGTTCTGGAATCTAGAAGTTTAAAATCAAGGTATTACCAAAGCCATCTTCCCTCTGAACCTTGTCTTCTCTTTTGCCTTGTATAGCTCCCATGGTTTGCCAGCAATTATTGGCATTCTTTTGCTTGTACTCCAAACCTGTGCTGCACATATTATTTTCATGTTTCCATATCCTCTTCTCTCAATTTAATGTGTATCTATATTTGTGTCTATGTTTCTTCTCATGGCCTCTTTTAGTAAGGAGACCAGTCATATTGATAATCCAAGAGGCTATATCACCAAATAAGGTCACAACCCAGGATCTGTATGACTGGGAAAAATTTAAGCATATCTGTGTGTTGCATGTGTACACATGTATGTATGTGGTACATGTACCCATGCAGATGTGTTTGGAGGTCAGAGCTCCATTTCTTTTTGAGACAGAGAATCTTACTTGTTCTAACACTTAAAGATTTGGCCTATCTAGATGGTCATCAAACCTCCCAGAATCTGCCTTTCTCTACCCTGACCTGTATCTGATCTGTAGTTTTATATGGGTGCTAAGGATATGAACTTGTGTCCTCACAGCAACTTCTTTGCCCTCGAAGTCATTTTTCAGCTCCTTGGAGTACTTATTTGTTGGACAAAATTCAACCAATAAAGCCTCTAAACTCATTTTAAATATTTAACACTTTTATTTAATTTTGGCATAAAATAAAACAATGACTCAAACTTAATTCATAGTGGCAGGACGATGGCTATGTTCAAACTTGATGATTATGCCACATAAGACCATCTTATGCCTATGAAGGAGACACTGTGTAGTCTCCACTCTGTTTTTCTGGAAGAAACAGGCATGGATAAGTTAAGGAGTTTGCAAAAGGTTTGTCAGAATCAAGGGCCCAAAATCATAACTAAAGCTATTCTTAAACTTCCTTCATCTCAGACACCTCTCTTAAGCCCAAGACACCTATGAACACCTTAGAAAATAATTTTGAGGGACATATTATAAAGCAAAAATATATAGTGTAATTTAATTATCAAGATATTTTACCATAAAATTATAATATATTAGGTTCTAACCAATCGTAATTTGTTTTTTAGTTGAAACATATAAAAATATGAGTGGTTTTTAATGATTTATCCTAGAATGGTAATGTTACCATTAGTGAAAAAGCACTAATGTCGTATGACACATTTCATGACTATAGAAATCTCAGACTGATAGTAAGAATAACAGTATATCAATAACAATTAAGTACTATATAATATGGGTAATTTCTGTGTTGACAAAATTACAGAAACTGCTTATATATCTGTGGTTTCTTTCCTAATCCAATAGTTGAACATTTATTTAGTAGGCTACATAGTTTGGTTTGTAAGTGCCTGACACAGTAAAGTGTATTCTTTACTGAATACTCTACACACACACACACACACACACACACACACACACACACACACACACCTCCTTATCCAGTGTCAGCACACCTAAATTTGATGAGAATGCACAAATATGGTAGCAGAGAATGTCATCAAAGGAGTGGGCAACCGAGTGATGGCACATGACAAAAGGGTTTCAAATGTATAATTGCCCAGAGAATAGAAACCAGTTTTCTTAAAGGTCCTTAATGTGTTTCTTAGCTTTACCCCTTAATTTCTTCTGACCTCCATTAAAATCTTGGCACTATCCATACACACACCACCACTGCCATGCAAAGTCACTACAGAGCTCACCAGAGAAAGATTTTCCCTTTAAGACACAATTTTCTTTTCTCATGTTCAATGCATTACGATAAAGAAGAAAATTAACCTAATAACACTGATACATTTGCAAGAACAACCAACTGTAAAAGAAAGTGATAGAGCCAGCAGTTTGTAAATTTTCCTTTTACAACAGTCTTGTTAAACTAATTTAAGTGTCTTGCCTCCAGGAGCAGCTTAGAGAAGATACACTTTAAGTGATTATTCCTAAATAGGTTATTATTTTAAATGGAGTTCTTAAGAGTCACATGTGTGGCATTTGGTTAATCCATTACACTTGCAATTACAAACCAGTGCTTTTTATGACAGGAGAATTATTTTATGTGCTCCATGACTGCACTTAGGACAGAAGACTCAGCCCATGACATTCCTCTTGAAAAACATTAGAGGAAGCACTACCCTGTGCCCAAGGGTGATTAAGCTTTTTAAATCACTTCTGAAGTATGACAGAAAGAGCCCTTCTAATTCCATTTCTCTAAAGAGAAAAAATAACATTGAACTCTGCATGGGGTGGCAGGACTGAAATTCACTTTGCTCCTGGATTTAGTAGTGTGTCTGTTTTAAATGCACTTGCCTAACTTGGGCAGGATCTACTTTGAGGTACAATTGTAGTAGACCTCTGATGGTCTGCCCATTCATCTACAAATTGATAATGGGCACTGATTTGATTCTGACTCCTGCTGTACCTCTTACTGTAGCTTCAAGTAAGTTATGTAATGCCCTAGAGCTTTAGATTCCTTCCTCATTGAAATTGGGATAAATAATTTCCTTATAGAATTAATTCAATAAAATGATGGTACTGATATTTTATGAAGAATGCTTAGACCTCAAGTAACTATATTTATCTTATTATTATTATATTTATTAGTTAATTATTATTATCAATTTAATGATACAATTAGCTCACACACCTTTTGATCCCAACATTCCAGAGGCAGATGCAGGAACATCTCAATGAGTTCAAGGACAGTCTGGTTCACAGGTCGAGAGTTCAAGGACAACCAAGGCTACACAGAGAAACACTATCTCTGGAAAACAACAAACAAATTAAAAACTGGGCAACACTCAGGAGATAGAGGCATTTCTGTCACTTCCAAGCCAACCTGGTCTACATACCTAGTTCCTAGACAGCCAGGGCAGGGTGGGCTATTACACGTATAGACCCACATGCCCTCTACCTCAAGGAGGATTAGTGTCTGTGTTTTCCTGGTACTGATCATAGTCTTGTACAGCAGTGCTAAACTGGTAGTTTCCTTACAGGTTATGAAAAACTGATAAAGCTACCATTAGAACTCCATAACACTGCTAAAGGGACTAAGGTTTAGCCTGGAGAAATCCAAATATATTAGAAAATTCAAAGAACAGATATAATATTAGAAGCCAGTGTTTGATTACTGTTTCATTGTGCTAAAATGCCATGACCAAAAGCAACTTATGGAGGAAGGTGTTTGCTTGGTCTTAAGGCTTCAAAGGAGTAAGAATCCATCATGGCTAAATTGACTCCAAATGATTCTATGTACTCATAGATCAGTGCTTTATTCAGTCATCATCAGAGAAGCTTCCTTCTGCTATGGATGGGAACAAATACAGAGACCCACAACCAGACAATATCCAGAGATACTTTGGAACACTCAGCCCTAAATGGGATGTCTCTATCAAATCCATTGCCCAGAGCTCAGGGAACTCTACAGAAGAGGAGGCACAAGGAATGTGAAAGCCAGAGGGGATAGAGGACACCAAAAAAGACAAGACCCTCTGAATAAATATGGGCAAAGCTCATATGAACTCACAGAGACTAAAACAGCAAGGGCAGGGCCTGCGTGGGACTACATATATTATCTACATATGACTTCTGGTTTGTGTTTTATGGGATTTGTGAGTATATAAACAAGTGAGTCTCTGACTCTTATAGGGAACTGAAAGTGGATCAATGTCAAAGCCAACGAAGTAATGCAATTACTCCAGCAAAGCTCTAACTCTGAAAGACTTCACAACATATCCGAACCGAGCTACCCACCTGAGACTATGTCTTCAAATACAGGAGGCTACGGGGGACATTTTAATCAAATCTGAAATCCAGAGACAAATGTATACATTTGGAAGTTCAAGCTAAAAGACTGATGGAATTTGAACCTTCCTGAAGTGAGTTCAGACAAAAATAACAGTCACTGCTAGGAATGAGCTTCCTTCTTCCATCATTTGCTTCCATTCACCATCAGAAACAGGCCTCTGAGTCAGTATGGCTGGCATAAAGGTCGCCGTGAACAATGACACTGTCCCAATTACTCATTTATTCACTTTCTAGTGTCTATGAACTGCCAAGCCTTGAATCTCATTCTAGAGATAAATAAATACAAAGACGGATTTTTGCCTACAAGGGTCTTACAAGAGAGCAAACATGTGATGTATAAGGAAAGAGCAATTCTCAACCTCTTGCTTAGGTGACAGGATGAATGGTGACACATAAGTCACATGGAGAAGTAGTTTGTGCAGAGGTGCAAGTTAAAGGGAAAGCAGTCTCTGCTTAGAGCTGTCTGATGGTCAGCTGAACTTGTAAACCTGTGACTAAGTCCTTAGCTGGTGCCAAGGCAGCAGTCTGAGTCTGTTCTCCAACAACACGGGTCTCAGAGTTAGAGTGAGTTTATTGTAGTCACCTGTTCAGACTGTGTCATGAAATTCTACAGGAGTCTGGCTTTAAACAGCAGAAGCTGATATCCTCAGCATTCTAGATGCTGTTCAATTATGGCTCAAGGAGCCTGCATATCTTTCTGCTTTGATTGGAGTGACCTCCTTATTGCATGCACTTATGGCCTTTCTCATTATGGGGCTCATTGGGTAATATCCTTCTGATGCAAGCAAAAAGAATTAGATTAGGATCCCAAGAACCCACATAAGTAGCCATGAATGTGGTACATGCATTTAAGCCCAGTCTAGCACTAAAGTAGTCTGTGGACTTTTATCACACAACAGTATTTCTTTTTTTTTTAAAGATTTTTTTTTTATTAAGAAAGAAAAAAAA
>NC_022021.1:13913065-13917533 GCF_000317375.1 Microtus ochrogaster
AGGTTGTGGAGGAAGGGGTTCCCTCATCCATTGCTGGTGGGAATGCAAACTTGTGCAACCACTTTGGAAAACAGTATTTCTTGAGAGCTTGTCACAACTGAGATTACTGTATGGTTGTTCATGTTTTTCCTCAGCAGGAGGTGCTACTCCTGGATGTGAAAACTGCTATGGTAGAATGCCATACCCTAAGGCCAAAACCTACTTCAATCCTTTGCTTCAGAACAAGAGGTGATTCATCCATGACTCCAAAATCATGACTACTGGCCACAATAGGATCAAAATGTTGTTAATGACCCAATTTCAACAGCAGCTGAAATCAAATGGAGGGGCCAAGTTGTAACATGCAGGGCCCGCTGTTTGTGGTTTCTGTCCTGCCCGGTACCCCACTGCCAGCAAGGTCCCAATGAAAAATCACATAGAGATCTCCATAAGTTATAAAACTGATTGGTCCATTAGCTCAGTCTTCTCATTAGCTCTTATCACTTATATTAACCCATTATTCTTATCTATGCTAGACACATGGCTCAGTACCTTTTTTGGTGGTGTATGTCATATCCTACTTCTTTGGTGGTCTGGGCAGGAGTGGGAGGAATGGGTTTCCTCCTTCCCAGAATTCTGTTCTCATCGCCCTGCCTCTACTTCCTATCTGGTTGACCCGCCTATACTTCCTGCTTGGCCAATCTGAATTTATTTAAAACATGATTTACAGAATACAGACAATTCTCTCACACCACCAAGTTACAGACTAAGAAACCTCATGAGCAAGTCAAACAAAGCAAACTAGTAAGCAGCACCCCTCCACGACTTCTGCGTCCACTCATGCCTTCAGGATCCTGCCCTATTTGAGTTCTTGTCCTGACTTCTTTCAGTGATGAACAGTAATGTGAATGTGTTAAGTTGAATAAACCCTTGCCTCCCAGATCTGCTTTTTGTTAACGATGTTTCATTATAGTATTAGAAACCCTAACTCAACACCTGGAAAGCATAGAAGTGCTTTTCTCTGCCTCTTAAGTGCTAGGATTACAGGTGTGGGCTTTGATGTATTCAAAATACAGATAACAAGAAGGACCCCAAAGGGAAAGGGAAGCAGAAAAGATCTCTGCGGTGGGAGGTTATTCTGTGTATGTGTTGCTTTTATTGGTGATTGAATAAAGAAGCTGCCTTGTGTGACAGGGCAGAGTAGAGCTAGGCAGGGAAAACTAAACTGAATGCTGGGAGAAAGCAGGTGGAGTCAAGTAGATGCCATGTAGCACCACCAGAGATAGACACTGGAACTTTACCCATAAGCCACAGCCTCATAGCAATACACAGATTAGTGGAAATGAGTCAATAGTAAGCCAGAAATATGCTTAAGTGATTAATTAAGCAGTGATTTAAATAATATAGTTTTTGAGTGATTATTTCGAATCTGGGCAGCCTGGAATAAATGAAGAGCCTCCAACTACAGATCTCCTGGATAAACTGGGATGTGGGTTTGGGAAAGACGGGAACTGGGGGAGAAGGTTGGGTGGGCTGGGTGCAGGAGGGGGATTGGAGGCAGAATGGAGGGGGAAAGTAACAAAAGAGATATCTTGATGGGGATGTATTTTTGGGTTAGGGAGGAAGTTGGTGTCAGGGAAACCCCCAGAAACCCACAAAAATGACCCCACCTAAGACTCCTAGCAATGGTAGAGAGAGTGACTGAACCGGTCATCTACTATAAGCAGATTGGTGACTTCCTATTGTGGGGCAATGGTCTTGTATTGTTTTAATAAAATGCTGATTGGCCAGCAGCCAGGAAGGAAGTAGAGGCTGGGTGACGAGAACAGAATTCTGGCAAGAGGAAAGATACAGTCTGCAGTTGTTACCCAGACACAGAAGATGCAAGATGAGAATGCCTCGTTGATAAAAGGGACCAAGCCACGTGGCTAACAGAGACAGGAATTATGGGTTACTGTAAGATTTAAGAAGTAGTTAATAAGAAAAGCCTGAGCTACTAGGCCGAACTAGTTTATAATTAATGAAAGCCTTTTTGTGTTTCTTTAAGACTGAATGGCTGTGGGATTAGGTGGAACAGAAACCTCTGTCAACAACTTTTCTAATTGCCATAAGAGATATTCCATCTAGTAACTGATGGAATCAGAGGCAGAGATCCACAAAGAAGCACTGTGCTTAGCTCTAAGAGTCTTGAGGAAGAAAGAGAGGAAGGATTATAGCAGTCCTGGGGTGATCATGGTGCTGAAACCTACAGACAGCTGACCTGAGCTAGTGGGAGTTCATGGACATGGGACCAATAGTCAGCAAGCCTGCATGAGACCCACCTAGGCCCTCTGAGTGTGGGCGACAATTGTGTGGCTTGGTATCTTGATAAGGTTTCTAACAGTGAGAGCAGGACCTGTTCGGATTACCTGGGCTCACCTGGACTTAAGGGGAGGAGCTCAGTCCTTCCTCAACTTGATGTGACATGCTTTGTTCAAGCTCATGAAAGGTCTGTCTCTTTTTTAATGGAGATGGAGAAGGCGTGGATGGAGAGCTGGATAGAAAGAAAAGAGAAGGGAGTGGAGGAGAGAGGGGAAAGTGGTTGGTATGTAAAATAAATGAAAAAATGTTATCTAAATAAAAATATGCAGAGTCCTTGCCTAATATACATGAAGTCCTGGATTTGATCTCTAGCAATCCATAAAGCAATCATAGTAGCACATACCTCATCAGTATTGCAAGGTACTCCTCAGGTCCATTGGTGGAGGCCAGCCACAGGTACACATTTCAAACCAACAATTACATTTTGTTTACATTCTAGAGAACTTTGTACCATTTACATATGAATGGAACTAATATAATGTAAATCTTCCTACTGCATTCTATTGCTTTATATAACATCAGCGAGGAAATGATTGGGAGGAAGTCTTGATGAAATACATTTGTTTTAGTTGCTTTGAGTAGTTCTTTTCCAAAGATTCAAGGAGTATCTTTTCTCAGAAATACTAAGTAATTAATAGAAAGTTCCATCATAGTCTTAACACATGTATTCCAAGATCCTGCCTCAAAAAGAAAAAAAAATGAAAAGCATAGAGAAGAAAAACAGGTAAAATTTTAAGCTACATTTCTAACAGGTGTTATAAATTATGTCTTTGTAACCCAATCTTGTTTGTCTTCACAAACTACTACTTGCGAAAGAAATATCGTCATCTCCTACTCATGACTCTTCTCCTCCGTACAAGAAAACACACTTTTTCACAGGTTGAGCTCTAATTTTGGAGCTTCCTTGTGCTCGGAAAGACAAATGTGATGTTTCTTTGATGAGGCTGACAAAGGCATTTATAACTTTTATTTCTTCGCGTTGTTACTTGACGGAATGAAGTTGTTTATTCCTTCCTGGTGACAGCTTGCATCATAGACTGCAATCTGTATTAAGTTGCACTTCCAGAGCTAAATTCAGGGTGTTTTAAAATTCTCGAATGGAGTACCTTAGTTGCATGTAAGGCTGCACAATGCATTCTGAGTCGATATTTGGAGCAGGCATGTCTATCAACAAAAGGCTTCACTGGAACATTCGGAAATTCATAACAAGAGATTCAGTTAACCCTCATAGGAACCATGAATTAGCTGGGTGTCACACAATCCCCAGTTTTCTCAAGAATCCTTTTAAAGAATTGGAATAAAAATTATTCTTGAATAGTTGAACCAAATTCATTATTTCAAGGGGAAGATTTGGAGATTAGAGCTTCCAGGAAATGAATACATAAAATAATGACAAGAGAGAAAGAAGAAATAGAAATGTATATGGATCCATACAAGTTATAGAAGAAATAATCTGATATATATATCACCTTATTATCTCTCTCATCTTAAAGATGAGAAATCTTGGTGGAACTGGCTAAGTGTTTCCATTAGTTACTTGCCTATTACAAAGACTAGGATAGAGTGACTAGGCATACATATCCCAATCACTTTCACTGTCACATTGAGATGAAGTCACAGAAAGAGGCAGAATGATGGAGATTAACCAAGACATGAAGAAAGGTTGAGAGAATTAATAAGAAAGAAAAGATACAGGTGGAAATTGAAGTGGTGCTTGTGGCATCATGAAATAAGTCAGAGTAAAGTATAGGTGGAGTTTCTAGAGAGAGAAGAAAACAGTACACAGAATTGGGCATCATTTATGTGTGTGACTGAGTTTACTTGTAATTCTTATTCCTTCAGAAACCAAAATAATAGAGCCAGAGACTCAAAAAGTGTAGAGACTGTGACAGTTAGATGCAGGGCACCGGGACATTATCAGGAAAAATGTTGAGCACATTATCACCTTAGGTTATAGGACACTGGATGAGTACCAAGAAATCAGTCCATTCCTAATAGCCAACTTATATAAAGTGGGGAAGGGCTTAAAGAGAGGGGTAAAATACAATGTCTTTAAAGAAAGAAACCACATGCCCTTATCTGTGTGTGTGTGTGTGTGTGTGTGTGTGTGTGTGTGTGTGTGTGTGTG
>NC_022021.1:13917633-13922277 GCF_000317375.1 Microtus ochrogaster
GTGGGGGGGGGGGTGTTACTGAAGATGAAGCACAGTCATGCACACACTAGTCAAATATGCTATCATGGGGCTAAATCTCTCTGTTAGGTAAAAATAGAATTTTGATATGTATTTTAAGATGACCTTGGACTCATTATGTTTTTCAACATGGCCTTAAATTCATGATCCTTATCCTTTTGCCTCAAGTTTCAGTTGTTACAATTCTGTTCCACTATGCTTAATTGACTGCTGTAGGGATTCCCACCTTCAGTTGCCTTTAAGTTACCTGCCCACTTGGGTGTGGCCTCTTATACTATATATGCTGATGTAAAGCACACATCTGGCCTCTTTTCTGGCTGCAGGATTCGATTGCTGTTACCTGTTCCAGCAGAGGATTGTGATCTGTGAGTCTATCCCTAAATAAATAACCCTCAATTATATTCCAATTCTGAGCTAGTGTGAGATTTCTTTTAAGTGTCCTTCTTCAGTTGACACTTTATTTTAGAGTACATCTATATTTGTCACTTTTCTATTGCTATGACAAAACACCATGATCAAGACAACTAATACAGTGGTCCCCAACTTTTTTAAGTCTGTGATTCGTTAATAGAGTTCCACATGTTGTGATGACCATAAAATTATTTTTATTGCTATTCCATAACTATAATTTTGCTACTGTAGTTCTCATCTTGATCTTCAAGTAAGAGCCCAAGAGAGAGTCCTACTGAAGATGGCATAAGTCTTTTGAATCCTCAGAGTTTATGCCCATGAAACACCTCTCTTCTAGCAAGGCCACACTTCCTAATCCTTCCCATGCCGTTCCAGCCATTGGAGGACAAAGTATTGGAACATATAAACGTATAGAGAAGCAGTTTCTTTTAAACCACCATATTACATTTCCTTGGCCCCCATATACTCCTGATTATATCATAATGTAAAATGTGTTCTGTACAACTTTAAAAATACCCATAGTCTTTTTACATTCACAATATTTTTTAAATCTAAAGTTCAAAGGCTCTCTGATAATCAAGACAACTTCTTATTTGCAACTCTCTAAAATCATAAAGTAAATTACATACTTTTGACATAAAATGGCACAGAATATACATTATTGGTGTGGGAAGTTTTTCTGTCTATGTTTTGTTTTTATTGGTTGTTGAATAAATTTCAGCCAGTGGCTTTGCAGAATAGGGCAAGGTAGGAGTTGTAAGCAGATATAGGAGGAGAGAGTAGGCAGAGTGAGTGAGAAGCTATGTAGCCACCACTGGAGACAGATGAGCCAGAACCTTACCCGTAAACCACAGCCACTTGGTGATACACAGATTAGTAAAAATGGGTTAATTTAAGATATAAGAGCTAGCTAGAAATACACTTAAGCTATTGGCTAAACAGTGTTGCAATTAATACATCTTTATTATGTATTATGTGTGATTATTTCAGGAGTCTGGGTGACCAGAAAACAAACGAGCAGCCTCCAAATACACATTATCATTCCAAAAGGGAGGAATTGGGTGTAGTGGTGAAATAATAGACTAAAGCAAGACTGAAACCCAGCAGGACAAACTCCAATGCTTAGGCTTATTTCTGAATTTAAAGGGCTTATATGGCTCTTTTCTTCACAGCTTTTACTACAATATACATCTCTTTTCCAAGCTGGTTCCAGTTCTTGAGTGGTACCAATTCTCCAAGGCAGATAGCACACAGCTTTGGCTCATCTAATGTCTTGAGATCTCTGATCAGAATCCAAGCTTCATTTTCACAGCTTCACTGGTTGACCTCTCAGGGCCTCCATTCATGGCTTCACCTGCCATGTTCCGGCTTTAGTGGCTCTCTTTAACCACAGACAGTGATTCCACAACCCCTTATTTGTGCGGTCTATGTGACACTAAAGCAAGAACCATGTAGACCACAGTTCCAATGCAAGGTGAACCCTGACTGCCTTAAGTCACATTTGCAGCAGTTTTGGTTTATTGTTTGTTAGAAATAGGAAAGTCTTTTTGTCTTTTCTTTTCACAATTTATCAACTGAGCTGGGGTGACATTTTGCCCTGAAGTTATCTTTATCCCAGTGCATATCAGGCCTTGCCCTGACCTCCTAAACTCAGCACAAGTCTTGACTTCAGTATTAAATTCCCTGGTTGGTTTTTTTCTTTCAGACTGTTTTTTATTTATTTTTGCTCTACTTGCTCTTTTATTTATAGGTCTGCATAAGACTAATAGCCATGTAATTAGAGTCAGATTAAGTTGTCTTGAAATCTCTTTCACCAAATAAATTATTATATTGGTTTTCAATTTAGCCTCGAGAAATTCATAGGACAAGGGCAGAAGGAAGCACATTATTTTCCAAACTGTTACAAAACTTGTCCCTAACCAAGTTGCAAAAATTTTTCTCAGAAACCTCCTGAGCTGAGCCTCCATAGCCTGCATAGCTCTCGGTTCTGCTTACAGTGTCCAGCTACATTCCTAGTCCCCAAACCTCAAAGTCTTCTACATTCAATCACATGGTCAGGTCTATTACAGCAACGGCTCACTCACTGATACAAACTATTATCTTAGTTACTTTTCTATTGCTATGATAAAACACCATGACCAAGGCAACTTATAAAAGAAAGCATTTAACTAGACTTACTCTTTCAGAGGTTAGAGCATTTCATTGGATTTTACTCTTTCAAAGGCAGGGTCAAAGGACCAGCTGACACTTTACATCTTTATCTGTAAGTAGGAGGCAGAGAGAAACTTACTTGGAATAACAGGAGTCTTGAAACTGCAAAGCCCAACCTTCTTACACACTCTTCTAGCAAGGCCGTACCTCCTAATTCTTCAAAAACAGTTCCACCCAATGAGACCAAGTAGTAATACATATGACCTTATGGGAGGCATTCTCATTCAACTACCAAAAGAGTTGGTCAGCCATATTTGGTGGTTCGTGACTTTAATTCCATAACTTGGGTAGAAGAAGTAGAGGGGATCACTGTGAGTGTGATATGAGCCTAGGCAAAACAAGGGTACATAGTGAGACCCTCTCTGAAAACAAAAGCAAAAACAACCATAAGTACTTCTTTCCATTGATCCTTGTTCAACCTAAGTTGTCTCACTTGAACATTCACTGGTACTTGTCCTATGGTCAAGGGTACTTTCTGATTGCCCACTGCAACCGCATTTTTAAAAATGCCATAAAAATCTACAAGGTCCCCAAAGTCCTCTTAACTAAAATTAGTATCATTCTTCCAAATCACCAGTTAATAAGCTCTTCACCTTGTCAATTGATCCACATAGTTTGATAGAAATCAAATCATCTAATGATACATTAGATTATTAATTGCACATGTTAATCACATGTACAAATTAAGACAAGCAAGAACCTCTCTCTCTCTGCAAAGGAGCTCACAGTAAAGCTATCACTGAGTCAATCAACAAATAAAAACTACAATATCTAAAGGTGTATTAGCTTGCAATTCTAACAGATAACCAGCCCTAAACAAAAAACTACAGACAACTAATGACTGCTGGGAGAAGAGACAGCCACTCCCAGGCTTGATCCTCTTTGTTGGTTGGCCAGTAGAGTAATCAGGCCATGAAACACACACAAAGAGCAAAATCTACCAAATCAGGTTATATTTATTTGTGCAACACACACACACACACACACACTGTAATGGCGTAAACGAATGCAGACAGATTGTAAATATACATATATAGCTTTAATGGAGAAATAGACTTACAGAACCACCGTTCCCACGGAAACCAGGAAAGCAGAAGCAGTGGCTGGGAGCACGCTTGCCAAATTTGTAGGCAAACATTAGCCCGAGGCGAACACGCCCCCTAAGGGGTGGGACTTAGCCCTACATCTCCCCTTTTTGTCCAAATAAGACAGAACTAAACCAAATACAACTATATACAATAATAACAAATAATAAATATAACAAACAATATTGAGAACAAAAGTTTTGCTAAACATTCTATCTCAAGGAGTCTAAATAATGTAGAGAGTAACTACAATTATATAATCTTCAACTCCGTCAAAGATCTGAGAAGGGAATAAATATTACTTAACAAATGAGATATATCCAAAATGTGCAAAAATTGACAGAGACAACTGACTACCGGAACAATCATCCAAAGTCTCGTTTGCAATGTTGAGTCAACCAACTTTGGCTAAGGCCTAACATAACTGACATACCATTATTAAAGGCAAGGAACTTTTGAAAATTATCTTGCCCTGTCTTGGTAGGGTATGACAGTCCTGTTTTATCCATTGATGCACGCTCTGTATCTCTGTCAGCGGTTGAGGTATGGGCATTTCTTTGTCCAAAGGCCAGTTCTGCAAAATAGAAAGGCTCCAGGTGGAGTGTCTTTGATGTTCAACATTCTCTCGGGAATAGAACGGTGTTGCCAGGAGCAATTGTGTCCACTATCACGAAACTCTGAGTTAGATTAAAGGCCATTTTCTACAGCTCTTTGAAGAGGTTGAATCTATCTATACTGAGTATAATCTCTATATATCTAGAGAACCTGATGAGTCTAATTATAAATGACAAACTTAGATGACTATTAATCTATATAATTCTCAATATCTATCTAACTTAAAGACTAAGACAATAAACAACTGTGTAACAAATGAGGATAATGACCTCCAAATGTAAACACTGTACAAATATACATTGCA
>NC_022021.1:13922571-13923079 GCF_000317375.1 Microtus ochrogaster
AATACATAAAAAATATTTTAAACAGAGATAGAAACATGCATGCATACAATAATCAATATAATTTAATTTTGTATCAATATACAAGAATCGATACCAATATATTTGTCTAAAAGCAGTAACTCACAATTATAAATCTATTATCCCATCATTCCCTCTTTTTTATCAAAATGATCCCTGAGCTTATAAAATTCCTCCCCAACCTCGCAACCCCTAAATGATATCCCGAAACCCAGGGGCAAACTTTACTGGGAGAGGGGACGTCGTCCTCTAGAAATACTTCCAGCAGTCATGGGGGCAACGTTTTTTCTGGGGGATCCTGTGAAAGTAAAATGATGGTTAAATTTCAAGATCAATGTCTTTTAAAATTGCAAGTAGTCTCTGAGTATTTTGTGGAGGTCTGGCCAGAATGTTGTACAAGATGTGCACCATTTCAGCTAACCAAGTTGGGATCATCTTGTGCAGCTGGTACCCAAAACAGGTCTTGTAGTACCGCTATCAGTATCATGAC
>NC_022021.1:13926216-13940842 GCF_000317375.1 Microtus ochrogaster
TCATCTTTGGACATAATTTTTATGGCATAAACCGTGCCTTCTTGTATTGACAATCTTTCCGTCAATCTGTCATAAGCTTTAGACAAAATGTGATTGTCACATTCAGCAGTTTTGATTCTCTCAGTTAATGTTTCATTTCCTACAGAAAGGGACTGAAGCTTACGATCCAAATCAGCTGTTCCCTCTTACATAGTAATGAATTTCTCCTTAATATCAGCCTGTACCTTTTTTAAGTTTTGCTCATTTGATCGAGTCATGTTAAACAAAGATCTGTTCTCTTCCTGGAGAACTTCAAACTGATTCTTGAGAAGATTGTTGTCATTCTCAATTGTTTTTAAGCGCTCAATCTCTGCCTTAAGAATCCTGGATTCGTCTCGTAAAGACTTTATCATATTTCTATTATCAAACCATTTAGTGCCAATGAAAACTACGAATCCCAGAAGGATCCATAGATGTGGGGTGATAGACACCTCTTGTAAAATCTCCCACATGGTATAATTAAAAAAACTGTTAAATTCTTGAATAGTAACGTGTTCAGACATTTTATTTATAAAAGAAAAATTTTTTACCTGCAATGATCAGTTCCTGCCAGTGGTGGTCTCTGTGTTTTTGGAGCCTGTCCTGGAACTAGCTCTTGTAGATCAGGCTGGCCTCGAACTCACAGAGATCCACCTGTCTCTGCCTCCCGAGTGCTTGGATTAAAGCTGTGCACCACCATCACTTTATATCAGACAAAATCTGCCGCTATGGCGGCTTTTGTTGCAAAACCGCAGGCACTTGAGCTTCTGCTAATTCAGGCAGTGGGGTTCTGCTGCAAACTTAGCCAAGGCAGGCAGGGAGGGGTTAATTGCTCTGGCGAGCAGGCGGGGCAGAATGGGCCTGTGTGGCCGAGTATGTCTCAGACTAGGCACTGGGGCCCGAGTCACTAACTAAAACACAGCACCTGGGAGCGTGCTGTGTTAGCTAGCGGGCTACGCACTTGAGTCGGGGACAAAATAGCCCGATGTTGGACGCCAAAATGTAACGGCGTAGACATATGCAGACCGATTGTAAATATATATATATAGCTTTAATGGAGAAATAGACTTACAGAACCACCGTTTCCACGGAGACCAGGAAAGCAGAAGCAGTGGCTGGGAGCACTGGCCAAATTTATAGGCAAACATTAGCCTGAGGCGAACACGCCCCCTAAAGGGCGGGACTTATCCCTACAATACACACACACATACACACGTACACACATACACATCTTGGTTGTCATTTTACTCTATCACTGCTAGTGACTCACTAGGAATATATTTTCTTCCTGTTTCCATGATCATAAGTTCTGCAGACTTAGAAGGTTTGGTTCCAGAGTGGGAAACACTCCTGCCAGGAGATTCAATGAACACTTTATTGAACTGAAAACTCAAATCTTCTCCTAATCACTTTAGGCCTCTACTTCCCTGAAGCCCACAATCTAGGAAAGGAATAACAGTGTTTAGAGGGATGATTGATCCAGATTACCTAGGAAGGAAAAATTGGATTGCATCTCCACAATGTGGGTAAGAACGATTATGTCTGAAGTACAGGAGCTCCTTTAGGGCACCTCTTGGTGCTCCCATGTCCTATGACTAAAATAGTGGGAAGCTACAACAGCCTAATACAGGCACAATGACCAAGGGCACAGACTCTTTAGGAAAGAAGTGCTCCAGAGAATGAGGTGCTTGCTGAGGGTGGAGGAAATACAGAATGAGTAGTAGAGGAAAGTAGCTATAAATACCTTCTAAGGCCATATGACCAATTACAAAAATGAGGATACAATGGACATGAGTGCTCTGCCCTATTTTATGAAGAATGTGTTAGTTCAAATATTTGTGTGGTTTTTTCCTGTTTATTTATTATACAACCTGACATCAAATAAGAAAATATCAGTAGTTACCATATTTAAGTGAAGATAATAAAAGAGTTTCTCACAAGGAACATTGCCACCTGTTCTATAATTTAATGAAAAAAGGGTGCCACAAATTTGGAAGACAGGAAGGAGGGTTATAAGAAAAGTTTGGAGAGAAGAGGTAAACTAGAGGGTATTGTAATCTCAGAAAATAAAAGAAGTATTTAAAAATAAAAACACCAGGCCTGCGTAGAGCGGCGTGCTGCGGCAAGATGGCGGACAAAGAGAAAAAGAAGAAAAAAAGCACCTTGGACTTGTCTAAGTACATTGACAAGGCCATCCGAGTGAAGTTCCAGGGTGGCCGGGAAGCCAGAGGGATCCTGAAAGGGTTTGACAGAGGATACAGAGCAGCTGAGGCTCATGGTGTGCCGCAGCACCTCGGTGGTGCTTATCTGCCCACAGGATGGCATGGAGGCCATCCCCAACCCATTCGTGCAGCAGCAGGATGCTTAGCAGGCGGCCTCACCCTGGGGCACTCTTTTCCTGTGTAAGCTTCTGTTTGGTGTTTTGGTTTCTGTTTTTCTATTTTGTTTTGTTTTTTTAATAAAATTGCCGACTTGAGCAAAAAATAAAAAATAAAAGCATCACTTATGCTCTTTATAAAAAAGCAGGAAACCTACCTTGATTGTCTAGGGTAATATTATCTAACTTAAAATTTTATCGAAACGGTATCAAAGAGTGACCCTCAAGTATTCATGGGTGGGAAAGTCCTTTGGCTATTTTAAGGACAGACTAATGCTACATAACTTAACTCCACCAAAACAATTTGTCCTGGTTAGCTTAACTATCACCTTGCCATGGCATATGTTACCTGAGAAGAGATTATCTGCTGAGAGTGTTCTCAGATCACATTTACTTGTCTGTGGGAGATTGTCTTGATTGTTATTTGATATAGAAGGTCCTAGCTCACTGTTGTTGGCACCATTCCCTGGGCAAGTGATCCTGGGCAGTACTAGAAAGCTTGCTGAGAGAACAAAATCAAGCCAGCTACTAAGCTGCAACATAATGGCCCCTGCTATATTTCTTTGTGAGCTCCCTGCTTAGAAGTAACTCCATGTAAAACAGCAACCAGCCCTTTAGGTTTCTGCTTGAGTTTCTGCCCTGACTTATTTTAACTAAGGACTGTAACCTATATCAGAATAAACCATTTCCTCCCCTAAGTTGCTTGAGATGGTGTCTTATCACAACTACAGAAGACAAATTAGAACAGTTTTCTCTCAACAAATTAATGGATTCATCACACAGATACATTTTCATTTACTTTTCTTCAACATGTAAGAAGAGATTAAGGAAGAAATGTAGAGGGTAAGAAAAAGCACATTGAAAAACCAAATACATGCTGGAACATTTTGTCATAGATAAACAGAAATTTTCATGATTTTTTTAATGCTGAAAATGATCTGCTAAACTTTAAGCCTTTAAAATAAAGCTACATATGAATTTTTGTTAACACAAGTATATGAAGAAGGGATTTCCTAATTCTGGAATTTTTCAGTCATTTTACCAAGGAATTTACCACTTGGAGTGGTTTATAATTTTTATTTAGAACTTCAGAATTTTCTTGTTTCACTGTGACAGTTTTATAGAACTGATTATTATTTTTTTTAAAAATATTCACAGCAAAAATGAGATTCAGACTTTAACTTTCATGTAAGCCACATGTTTCTCTTTGTCTTCTCCAGCACTGTTTTCAAATGTTTAACAGTAGAACTACTCAGAACTTCAAGTGCTCTGTGTCTAGACAGTGGGTGGAAATCATTTACTTAAAACAGGAAACCAGACCAGAAAAAATAAGAGTAAAAATCAAGTTTGGCTCTCTGAGGATTAGATAGGGGTGGTATGGGAGGATGTGTGGAGGGAATGGAAGGAGAGGAGGGAGTGGGAACTTGGATTGGTATTTTTTAATCTAATAAATTAAAAAAATCAAGGTCAGAAGTCATGCCAAGTGTTCTACACAGACACTGCTCATGGCCATGTGGCTCTGTGAAAGAGGACACTAAGGTCAGATACCAAGTGAGAAGCTAGACAGTCACTCTGGGCATAGCTGTTTATATCATTCCATAGCCACCTCCTCACTGGGATTTTTCTATAACTGATAATAAGCAGATAATAACTGATAATAACTGATCAAGTACTGTCAATTATTTAGACTCCTTATAAGATATACTTTATATTATTAGAAGAAATATAAAATGATCATATTAAGAATATGTTGGGACAACTATTAGTATGGCTTGCCAAAAATAGAAATAATTAGTATGTGATATAAGTTCACATTTCTTTATTCTAGAAGGTAATATCATGATACCTGAATTTCAATATTGATGACATTTGATACCGTAGCATAACAAAGTTTAAAAAGAAAGCCTGAGGAAATGGCTCAGGGGTTGAGAGCACTTTGCTCTACACATATTGAAACTGAGTTCAAATTCCCAGCACTTATGTAAAAATCCATGGCACGGGAGAATTGTCTGTATTCTGTCAATCATGTATTTTAATAAAAAGCTGATTGGCCAGGCAGGAAGTATAGGCAGGTCAACCAGACAGGAAGTAGAGGCGGGTCGATGAGAAAAGGAGAATGCTTGAAAGGAGGAAGCCCATTCCTCCCATTCCTGCCCAGACCACCAAGAAGCAAGATGTAATCTACCTGTCTGAGAAAGGTACCCAGTCATGTGATAAGAACAATGGGTTAATATAAGCTACAAGAGATAACAAGAAGCCTGAGCTAATGGTCTAATGGACCAATCAGTTTTATAACTTATGGAGATTTCTGTGTGATTTTCTTTGGGGTTTGCCAGCTGTGGGGTACCAGGTGGGACAGAAATCCCCACAGCAGGCCCTCATGTTACAAATCCATGCTTGACTGAGTGTGTCTAGAACTCCATCACACATGAATGGAGACAGACAGACCATTAGAGCAGTGGTTAGCCTGTTTAGACAAAACATTAAGCTTATGGTTTTATGAGAGACCCTGTCTCAAGGGAATATTGTGGAGAACAAGGGAGGAAGACACCCTAAATCCTGCTCTAGGCTTCACATGAATATGCACAGGTGCATACACCATACACTCATGTCCTTACAAAGCACACATACACACACACACACACACACACACACACAATATTACATGCTTCTAATGATCTTCATCCATGATTAAATAATGAAAGATTTTTCCATAGCTGCATAAATCACAGTGAAATAGCAATAGAAGTTTCCACTGAATTTTAAGCTTTTTAAAATAAGAACCTATGCAATAATTTGTGTGTGTGTGTGTGTGTGTGTGTGTTCTACGCACAAGTGATGTGTGCCCACATTCAGATGCAAGAGGAGGTTTGCCATCCCCACCAGTACAGTTAGTACACTGGGGTCCCAGTAATGGTTTTTGTTGTCATTGTTTGTTTGTTTTATATGGGTGCTTGGGATTTGAACTTATGTCCTTAACTCATACTTGTGCAGTAGATGCTTGAGCCCACTGTGCAATCTTCCCAGAGTAACTATTTTAATAACAACATTTGATGGTCTTTCTACTAGTTCATCTTCACAAGTTTGCCTCATGTAAAGAATACCTGTCAATATGGGCAGAGTTCCTATGATGTTAGGATATATGGTCAAAGCCTGAATTCTAGTTTATGGCTAATTGAAAAGACACAGGCAATATTTAAATGGATTGTTCTTTTTGTATTTTAACTCAGACTTGGTATCTTAATATTTTGAAACCAAATTTTACTAAAGCTATCTATTATTCCCACAGAAGAATGGTGCCAAAACCATAGTAGAAAAGGAGGTAGGACTTAAGAGAGGGTTTCAGATTTCTTTATACTCATAATTTAAACACTGAAACCAAATCAGGGGAATACTGCCAGAAATATTCATATCAAACTACAAAGATTTTATCTGAAAGGAAAAGGAGAAAATGGAGAAATAATATAGATCATAGCAGAAGGGGTAATTAATTAGACAAATATGCTTTTTTATTAAAAAGCATCCAAAGGTGAGAAGCAATGAACAGTCATGCCCAGTTATGATACTTATGAACCACAACAACCACCAGAATGCTGTAGTAACCCTAAGGCTGCATTGATGTCACACATACCTTGGCAATAACCAACAGATTTCTAATTGGACTTAAGATCTACTCAACAAGAGGGAATTCATGCCTAGTACTGGAAATGTAGCCAACTACCCTTGGCTAGTGATGTTAAGTATCTTGGAGGAGAAACGTCAACCACCCCTTTAATAAACCAGAATAATCCTTAACTAAATTCTAAATATTTGTCCTTATTCCCACAGATAAGTATAGTCATTGCTCTACATCAAGGAAATTTCTCTTTGCAATGGACAGAGACCACTAGAGAAAACTATAATCAATCAAAATGCAGAGTTATGGAGCCCAGTCCTCATAGATACAAATACAAAACAATTCCCCCACACTCCTAAGGCTCAGGAAACACATAAAAGAGGGATGAAAGACTGTAAGAGTCAGAAGATCAAGGAGTTTTATGTGAGACTGTCTTCTAATATCTGAAGCACCACGCATGAAGTCTCACCAACATGATTGCCTAAACATGAGTTAAACAAATAAACAGCAATTGACATGTTAAAGTGAATGGGAAAACCCAAGGGGACTCAACTCTACACAAAGAGCTATAGGAAACTAAGGAAATCTGAGAGTGAGAGAAATAGCATTAAAATGTACATACAAACAACATTATACAGCCTGTATGTTGTGTTAAGGAATATATGTATATTTGTATTCATACTTGTATAGGTCAACAATTAATGAAAAGTCATAAATTTAAAAGAGAACAATGGGTATGTATGTAGAAGGTTTTTGAGAAAGAAAAGTAAAGAGGAAAATGATGTAAGTATATTATCATTTTCAAAAAAAGAAGTAATTGCCAGATGGTGATGGTGCATGACTTTAACTCCAGCACTCGAGAGGCCGAGGTAGGCAGATCTCTGTGAGTTCGAAGCCAGACTGGTCTACAAGAAAGGACAGGCTCCAAAGTTAAAAAAAAAAAAAAAAACCCTATCTCAAAAAAAAAAAAAGAAGTAATAAAAACTGAGGTTGGATTCTGTTTCTTACTAAATACTGCCTTTAAAATAAATTCTGGGGTATTCTCAAATGAATGAGAATTCTTAATGTAAGTGCAATAATTTTATTTGAGGGTAAAAGAATTATTGCTTTTATTTAAATTACATTCTCATGAAAACTTTAAATTCATATAACATTGAAGAATAATTACATAGATAAATTTTAATGAGTTCAGGCAAAGCCAAAGATTTATTAATAATTATATTGAGCATAAAAATAGAACAGTTGTAAGATACAAAATAACACATATTTTAATAAAAGAGTATTCAACTATACAGTAGTAAAATGACATGACATAGATGTTTGTTTTTATAAACCCTAGAAAACTGAAGAGTAAAGTAAAATAATGACAAAACAGTTGAGCTCATCTGATGATTTTTGAAAACGTGCCCAATTTTCTCTTTAACTTGTATATAAATTTTTTGTGCTAAAGAGTTATGGTTTTTTCAGCTGATATATAAACCAGAGGATTTCTGTGTCCTGACATTCAGTTTGCATCTGTCACTTACACTGAAGAAGGTTCTTCATCTCTGGTGTGGAGAAAAATAAATAAACTCATGAAAGGCGACTAGAGTCCGACTGTAGTAAACACTTTACATCACCAATTCAAACAATTAAACTGTTGTTTAAAATATTTTACAGCAGTTGCACAAAATCTATCTTTTTTTCATTTTGGAAAAGTGTTTAAATTTTATCTTTTAATACCTAAGAGATTACATTGCATAGGTATAAAAAACATAGAATAGAAAGAGTTCTGATCAGAAGACATTAGGTTTTCATCACAGGATTCAGAAGTGTTTTCAATTCCTAAACTGCAAAATGTATCCAAGCTCAAGTAAAATTGTGAAAGCATTTTAAAAACCTAATTATGATCACTTAAAGCAGCACTCAATTGTGTCTTCCTAAACTAGCATATTTTGTTTTTAACTCACCATAAAAATATTTTTGCATAAAATGAACATTAGGTATTTTCTGTAAAAATCTGATGAACTATACAAATAAAAGAATGATTCTGTTCAGCCGATAATCAGTATTCCAGAGCTATTGCCCAATCTCCAGAGTGGTTTTACTCCTACAATAGTATTCTCCAACACTTTAGCAACTCCTCCATCCTGTAGTTGGCAGTGATAGAAAATTTCCTCTCTGGAGGTGACCTATGTCCTGCCCAGTGGATTAGATGATTGCATGGTCACAGTCCATTGGCTTTGATCCTGGGATGCAAATGTTCCCCTCCGCACTGCACAATCCCTCTTTGTCTTGGAGTCTGGTCCTCTGTCAGCAGCAAACACCCTCACTGTGGGCTTGTCACAATGATTTAGTAAAGGCATATTTTACAGAAATAAGAAGCCTAGTAGTGTAGCTGATCAAAAGCCATCAAGCAAGCTGATGGATTGTTGTTTATGGAAGGTTGGCCTTGGTCTTTTGGAGAAAGAAGCTTCCCCATATACATGATAAAAGCCAATGCTTTGTCATAAAATTATATTATCTATAGAAAGAAAATGCAATTTTGAATAAATTAATAAATGAATGACCCATGTCTTTGGAGAGTCTCTCATATAACATCCTATGTGTTATTTTTCTTTGCCATTCATTGAATAATTTTTTTCTCTTCATTCCCTCTGATGAGCGTTTGGCTGGGTAGCAGGGATAAAATAGAGAACAGGGGAAATGGTACCTTTGCCTTCACAGATTTTAATTACAGAGGTGAATTCTAACAGGTAATCAAGCATCAAGTGATAGGAAGACAGTTATAGTTACTATGGTAACTGTGGCTTTAATTTAGTTTAGTAATTTAATATTCTCTTAACCATTTGTTGCCTGGGCTCATGTATAGTGGAAGAGTAGAAGGAAGTATGGTATTTTTTCAGGTGATCAAGGACAACCCTTTTGCCCCTCTATAGAATGGATAGTTAAGGAGCATTCAGGGACTCAGTCTTGTGA
This sequence comes from Microtus ochrogaster, assembly GCF_000317375.1. NCBI lineage: Eukaryota > Metazoa > Chordata > Mammalia > Rodentia > Cricetidae > Microtus > Microtus ochrogaster. The sequence continues at coordinate 13,935,186 of NC_022021.1, forward strand.
TTAGACACAGGAGAAATGACCTAGTTATGCTCTTACTGGAGTTAGTGCACCAGCATGGGAACATGAAAAAGCCAGGAGACAGGAATGCTAGTCTGACTAACCCTTCTCTGGCACAGACTAGAGACTGGTAAGTAGCATACCTATGTGAATAAGAATCAAAGAGTTAATTAATGTTAATTCTAAAGTCTTATCATGGAGGTTACCACGCAGTGTCACATTCTCATCCCAGGTGTCTTCACTATCCTTTGCAGTCTCACTGCTCCTCTTCCCAGCAGTGAGAGGGCCTAGGAAGTCAGAATAGCATAGCACACAGCGTCATTGAAACTTAGCAGCCATTTCTTCTGCCTGTGTTCTCACTGGCTACCTTATCTCATGCTGTAATGTACTGACTCTCTAAAGGAGAAGGAGGAATCTGCTGTGCTTAATGGTTTTTACAATTCAGTGATCCTCCCTGACTGTAGTAAAAGCTCCTCTCTTATCTGTCCCAAGCAGCAAGGTGGTATTCTCTGCTAATCAGAAGGCCTGACAAGTGCAGTCATAATTTTCAAGCAAAGAGCAGACTGGAAGGAGGTGACAGGTAATGAGAAAGCTGTGAAACAAATAATTGATCCTAGACATTTAAAAGTTGTTTTTGCCAAGTTAAAATGTCATCTCATGGAAAGTGAAAATTCTGTCACACATATAAAGCAAGATGTAGTGTCTGTAATATTTCATTGGTGAGAAACTGACTTATTATTAGAAAAGTCTGGGTGCTTATCTGGTTACTTAAGTTATCTTCAAGTGATTAACTAAACTCTTCGGTATCTAGAACTGGCCTTGTATATAAGACAAGGGTTGTAATGATTGAAAGCCTACTGAAAAAAAGAAAAGAGAGAGAAAGAGAAATAGAAAGACTTTAGAAACACTTAAAACCAAATTTCTAACTAAAGGACATTGATGGGTAATAGGTAAAAGCTATGGTACATAAATTGGAGATGCAGTGTATGCTTGTCAAGGTTGGTTTGCTCTTCAGTTTGTCACTTTTCAGTCAGTTTGGTCTTACTTGCCCAAAGAAAGCATATTGATTTGGAGAAAAAGAATCCCAATTATGTCACTTTTGTTATGGGGAAAGTACAATTCCTAGACCTTTAGACAAACCCCTTCTGTATCCTGCAGCTGTGGACATGTGGAGGATTGGCAAGCTCACATGCAGGCAGCATAAAAGCTCCCTGTAGTCTTTTACTGGTAGTCTCCTGGCTCTCCCATATTGAGGTCAACACTTCAGAGATCCACACACTGTCTGCTCCACAAGCAAAACAGAAGTCTCTGGAGGATAGAACACTGCTGCTCTGTTTGTCTCCTGGATGGAAGAAGACAAGCAGCAGTGTGTAGGGAACATGAAGGTCATTTTCACCTGATCTTAATGAAGAGAGAATCCCTACTCTTCATCCATAGAGAGCAAAACTTTGTCAGTTCTGTTTTGTTTGACAGCCTTGAGGCCAAGAGCAACACATTCCCGGACTCCTGCCTTGTTAGAGATGCAAGGGAGGACTGGAGCTCTCAGTTCTATTTGAGTTGGCCAGGTACTGAAGTCCAGCCATCGCTGCAAGGCCATGTTTCCAGCAGATTTTAGAGCAGATTCCGCCAAACTGCAAAGCAGCATCTGCTGCCCCAGGCCCAGCTATGTGCCAAGTGCTGTTAAAAGAGATTTCTGCCCAGGCCAGATGCAGTTCTTAGGATAAACGCATCTGTGCGCATTTTCTCATGTAGCCAGCCCTAAAAGGTGAATGGAGCTTCATGCCAATGCTAAGCTGGAACCATGCCATTTGTTGGCTCGATAAATTTTGGAACAGAATATAATTAAGTCAAGATCCCAAAATTTTACACAGTTGTTTTTTGTTTTTGCTTCAGTCCCTCCCTCTCCTCAATGATTCCTAGAATCAGTCATCTCATAAATTACTATGTGCTTCAGTTATTTCCCCCCCAAATCTTCTCCCTGGTTTAGAATTAAAACAAATTATTTCTTAGAAGAGGGATCCGGAGACTCAAACAAACAAGCAAACAAAACCTAAAAGCAAAACAAAACCAAAAAACCTACAAGGCTTGGTGTTCTATAAAAAAAATAAAAGGTGGCTTCTTGTAAGTAATGAGTCTCTTGAAAACAGGAAGGGAAATTGTAGTGAAATTAGGCAAAGGAGAGTGTTGTGTAATAGGCCTCTGTGGTGAGGGTGGCAGAGAGCTACAGGTAGTTTTACTTTTAATATTAAACCACTAACAATGCCTTGTCATTTGGAGTTTCATGTTTGTGGTTTCCATGTATTCACTTTTTTACTTTTATTTCCTGAAAACTTGTTATGTACCTACTATGTGCCCAGAATTGTAAAAAAAAAAAAAAAAAAGAAAGAAAGAAAGCAATGAAAGAGACACTGTTCGTATGGAGTTCATGACTCTATTCGTACCAGAAAATATTTCAATTAAAAGTGTATTTTCAAAAACATAGGAGATATACATATATATATATATATATATATATATATATATATATATCAGCGTTCTAGGGTAACACAGAGAGTTATATTGCTAAAATTATTTGCTGTGCATCCTCTTCTACAATTAAAACAAGATATAGTTCCAAAGAACATGGGAAAACAGCTTTCAGTTGTGCAAACATCACCCCCACCAATGAAAGCAAAATATATAGACTGTAGATGGGAAAAGAAACAATATTAGAAGTTCACTTCAGGTCTGAGTTATTCTTTATACAAAAATTAGATATTTCTTTTATTAAGATTCACTTATTTATTGTGTATACAGTGTTCTGCCTGCACGTATGCCTGCATGCCATAAGAGTGGTTGCTGCTGGCAGTTGAACTCAGGACCTCTGGAAGAGCAGCCAGTGCTCTTAACCTCTTAGCCATCTTTTCAGCCTCAGAAATTAGATATTTCAAAATGTTTTACTCATAGAAGAACCCATCTAAAACATTTCAGAATTGAGCATACAAGATTGCGGAAGATGTGAGGGACATTTTAATGATGACTAGGTTGACAATCACACAGAGATGGCATCTGTCGATGAACAAAAGAGATTGTTGAAGAGTGCGAAGAGTCATTTGGGACTAGAACACTCTCCAGTACCCACCCCATATATTTCCATGTTCTTCTCTTGTCTGTCAGCTGTGTAGTTGCCTGGGTATGGGCATAACAAGGTTTGACCTTGTTGGCCTCCTTCTGTTTTATAAAGATTGCTGCCATGAGAATATAATGTGATATACTCAGTTCCTAAACTACAGGGAGTAAATGAACAGAAGAAAGAAAGTGAGGGTCTTGACTGTGTATTTAGTCATACACTAAATCCTGTGTTGGATCCTGTAGTTTGTCTTTCTGTCTGAGTTGAATTCCAATAGTGGTGCCATGAAAGAATGTTCTCCTGCTATTTATCCACAGGAGTATGTACTTGGTCTGAACCCTGCAGTAGAGATTAGAGAAGAATAGACTATTTATAGATACTAGTTACTGGTTTTCTTTTCAACTAAGTTTTTATGGAAAGCAAACATAAACAACATTTATTTGCAAACAAGCTGCGTAGAAAATTCCATGTTCTACAGGATATTTTCTGTTTGGTTTTGATCATCTCTACCTTGATGTTTTAGTATCTCTGGCTAAAATTATACATATTCTATCTAATTAACTTAATCCTTTGGGGAAATGCATAAATGTGTGATATAGGACCAGATGTGGTATATATTCCCTGGCTAGCCAAAATGTTTCCTATTATCTTTACCTCTTCTGAAATAAACTACAAATCATCTAGTATACATCATGTAAGGGGTAAGTGGATAAAGCATCCATTGTAATAAACCTGCATCCTAACCACAGACTCAAATGTTTGGATGGCCTTCAGAGAACCTCCTGCAGCCTTTGACCAAAGCCTGGCACCTCCACACAAGAGTTCAGTAACAGGAACAAAGACTGCCAAACATACAGTGTGCCAATGACAGCCAAAGTGAGCTGGCAGAAGGGGGAGCCAGAATCCCATAAAGTAACAGTGCCAGGATAATAGAGGCCAGGGTGGCAGGAGGCAAGAGACAGCTTCCAGGGAACTGGGGTTGTTTTTAATCACTTGCTATAGTGTTTCCCAGCCTTCCCCTTTGTGACTGCATGTGGGTTGTTACAAATTTCTTCTGATAGGGCTTAGAGAGCCAAAGAATGTATTCAGCAACTTATTTCCAAGCAGGGTAGGGACAGGTATTGATGTGAGAGAAAGACAGTATCAGAATAGTCTGGAAAACTCACATCTACAAACAAAACACCCCCTTGCATCCCATTGTTGTCTCTTAATGGTCTTAGTACACTGACTTCAAACAGAGAGTAACAAAATGTATCAATTAAACAATCTAATAAAGCTTACCTGAATAAGGATCGCCCACATAAGCTCACATATTTGATACTGCTTCTTTGGTTGGTGGAGCTCTTTTGAGAAACTAAAAGGAGTGACCTTGTAGGAAGAGATGTGTCACTGGGAATGGTCTTTAAAGTTTCAAAAGCCAGACAACTCTAACTCTCTCTCTCTCTCTATCTCTCTCTCTCTCTCTCTCTCTCTCTCTCTCTCTCTCTCTCTCTCTTTCTCTTGCCAGTGGATCAGATACAAGGTCTCAGCTTCTGTTGCCGTGCTATGCCTACTGCCATTCTCCCCACCCACCCATTGAAACTGTAAACAAAGCCTGAAATAAATGTTTTGTTTTATAAGTTGACTTGGTTATGGTGTCTCTTCACAGCAACAGAAAAGGAAAACAGAAGTTGATACCAGGAATGGGGTATTGCTTTGAAAGGCCTATGTTGCTTTGGGGAAATTTGGGACTTTGAACTGGGAAGGTAGTTAAATTTTGTAGGCAGAGCTTAATGGGCCATCCTAGTAGGAATGTTGAAGACAATAATATGGAGAGCAATGTGGACTATGGGGACCCAAATCAAGCTGTTTCAGAGGGCAATAATATTAGTAAATGAGCTAAGGATAATTGTTGTAATAGTTTGGCAAAGAATATATCTGATTTTTGCTCTTGTCTTTAGAATTTTCCTGAGGCTAAATTGAAGAGTTTTGGTCTAATATTGTTAGAGCATATTTAAAGAAAACCTAATATTTACCCTGTCGTGGACTCATTATGCAAATACAATAAAAAAAGAGTTAAGGAGGGCAAAAAAATTCAAAATGTACCATTTGAGAAGAAAAAGAACACTAGGAAATTTAATGTTGGATTTGCTTGTGCTGAAAGGGGTCAGAAAAATATAGAATAAAGAGAATGTTGCCCTCAGGGAGAGAACTTTTCCAGCTAATACTGCAACCTGTGAAAGAAAAATGCCCAAGGAATTCCCTCCACCTGAAAACAACAGAAAGTTTATACAAGTGTAATTTTAAGAAAGGGGCCAGTTTCCAATCCAAAAAAAAAGCAGAACTTGGCATAATCAACTGTCCACATGATTTTGGATTTAAAGTCATGAAGGATACAAGAGTAAAGGGGTGGTATCCTCTTTCTCCACAATCAAGGAAAGCTGATTGGGTAAGCCATGTGCCAGAAGAGTCCTGCATGGAGGCCCAGAGAGGCAAGTGTGTGTGTGTGTGTGTGTGTGTGTGTGTGTGTGTGTGTGTGTGTTTGTGTGTGAGAGAGAGAGACAGAGAGAGA
>NC_022021.1:13940942-13975946 GCF_000317375.1 Microtus ochrogaster
GAGGGAGGGAGGGGAGAGAGAGAGAGAGAGAGAGAGAGAGAGAGAGAGAGAGAGAGAGAGAGAGAGAGCTAATAATGTCACTCTGGATCTAGATTTACTTAGCTAGCAAGTCTCTGGCACATCTATGAGGGATTATCTACATTACATTAACTGAGGTATCAAGATCCCCCATAAGTGTGGGCAGGCTTCAATTTGGAACTGAATAAAGAAGATAAAGGGAGCTGAGCACTAGATTCATTTCAATGTTTCCTGCCTGTTTCCATGATCTAAATTCTGCCTCAGGTCCTGCTGGCATGAGTTCCTCACCATGTCGGAATATATCCTTGAACTGTAAGCCAAAAGGATCTCTTTTCCTCAATCAGTTTTTATCACGTATTCTCTCTCTCTCTCTCTCTCTCTCTCTCTCTCTCTCTCTCTCTCTCTCTCTCTCTTTCTCGCATGCACACACACACACACATGTTCCTATTATAGAGCTTTGCATCTACAAGAGATAAGAGTAAAAAGGCACACAAAAAAGTCAGTGGGCAGCAGCATTGCTTCAATGACAGAATATAGCAGCTTTGGGACTGTCACAAAAGAGTCATCTAGCTTAAATTTACAAGCATGGAAATAAGGTTTAAGAAAGAGGCTGTTGGAGGAACTCTGGACTGAATAAGGAAGCATTACCCAAATAATAACAGGCAAACATATATTTGCTAACGGGATAGCTTGTACAGTAGCGACAGAACAGATGACACGAGTTTCAGGAGGCTGGGGCTTAGTGTGATGGGACCATAGAGGAAGAAGGTAGCCAGGAGGTCAACATAAAACCTAGAAGGAATCTTCCAACTCAGGGCAGAGAGCTAAAGTTTATTCTAAAGAAATAAAAATAAGGATTTAGGGTAGGAGAAAAATAAAATCACATTCTGCAACTCAAAAAAAATCATAGAAAGAAAGAAGGCTGCCTATTAAAGGAAAGTTAGAGTTATCTAGATACCAGATTGTGGGGGTGTTCTGAGGGGGGAAAAAGATCTTGAGGAAAAAAAGTTCTGGGGTTGTTGACCTGAATTAATATCTGAATTAATATGCTTAGTGGGATGAGAGGATACAGTTGTGACTACTGCTCACACTAAAGTGTTGTGAACAGTAATATATTCCCTGGAACACAAACCACAGAAGGAATAGGTGTGTGTGTGTGTGTGTGTGTGTGTGTGTGTGTGTGTGTGTGTGTGTAGTATGAATTTGATGGAAGCGGGCAATGAACCTCGATTTTGACTATCTTACTATGGATATCTACAATGAATTTAAGTAATTATTTATATTATATTATATTATTAGTGGATAAGCCTGTGACTAAGGTGAGAAGCAATAGATAAGGGCATAGACCGGAAGCTGTTTCATGAACATGTTTTTTTAGTAGCAAAGGTCTTTATTATAAAGGAAATGAAAGAACTACCTCCTACTCTCCCCTTGAAATCTGTGGGTCACAGGGTGATCCCAGGCCATTTGGAACAGGGTTCCTTATGTGAGCACAGAGTTGGAGCTCATAACATCCAAAACTACAAATTGGAAACATTTCTTTTATTGCTTTTATCTCCAAGCTTCCAGCCAGAGGAAAGTGTATTGGGTCCTTCAGATCTTGGAACAAGTTCATATCCCTTGACTCCTTTCCATTTTCTCTTCACAACTTCCCGTAGACCTAATCAGAGGCCCAAGCTTCTAGGTTTATATTTATTGGGGCTAAAGGACACCAACCTAGCCTGCAAGACACCCTAATCATAGGCTGGAAAAGTGACACTAACCAGTCACATGAGTTTCTCGAGGGAGAATATGAGATGTGAAGAAACCAGTCACTGGGGGAAGAAAAACAAAGGCTCCATTATTTTTAGTTATGATTACCACATCTGCTCAGTTCTTAGCTGACCAGGCTCCTATTCCTAGGTTGTTTGGATTCTTTATACTTCCAGGTACCTGTGAGATCCTCCACCTGACAGATAGGATCAGTTTACTCTGTGCAAATGAAAAATTCTGCCTCTCCCAAAACTCACATTCCTCACGAGCAGGAGAATAGATTTTTGTATAGATCTGACTGCCTTGAGCAGCTTGGAACAAGTTCAGTATTGGTGGCCTCTGTATCACGATTATCAGTATCGTATTTTGACAAAATTCCATAGCTTCTCTAACACCTTGATTGATCCATTCCTTTGTCTTTCCACTCCTATTGCCCTGAATTTGGATCTTGCTCATCTTCCTCATCTCTGCAGTAGTCTCCGAGCTGATTTCTATGTTTCCACTCCATTTACTTTTATTTTTACCAATTCTGCATAATTTTCTGAAATGCCTCTCTGTTACCTCCCTTTTCGGACAGAACATGTATGCCATAGAACTTGGCTTCCTGAGGAATTGATTCAAATTGATCAGCTGGCGTTTTATGGCTCTCCCATATCTAAAGATGTATTAATTTTCCATTGAACAGCCACCATCTCCTCCCAGTGATTTCTCTGCAGCCTGCGTATATTTTTCCTTTTTACTTACTCCTGCTGTTCTCCCTCAATACCAGTGCAAATATTGTCTTTCCTTAAAAACGCAAATTGCATCCTTCTACCACCTTAAAATAAACAAGCATTCATAATTACCTACTAACTACGTTTATACTTTCCTATAACCACTGAATTACAAATGCAAAAGCTAGACGAGAAAGTAAAGTCATTTGGTACACTATCTTCTTTAATAAACATATAATTTGAGCCCTCTCAGCTCAAACTGACTTCACAGTCCACTCTGTGTAGTCTTACACTTTATGTATGTTTTCCTACGATTTTCATATTTGCACTGCAGTGGGAGTGAACAGTCCTCTAGCCTGCCAACAACCTTTTTCATAATCTTTTCATCAGAATCCAAACTGAGCCCAACGGCCCTTTTAAAACTAACATAGTTTTATTGCTTCAAGAAACCTGTTGCTTTCTATTTCCATCCATTTGCATGCAAAATTCAAGAAGCCTTTGTTTTTTACTGCTGAGTAGTACTCTAATATGTATATATTCCATACTTTCTTCATCGATTCTTCCATTGAAGGGCATCTAGGTTGTTTCCAGGTTCTGGCTATTACAAACAATGCTGCTATGAACATCGTTGAGCATATACTTTTGTTGTATGATAAGGCCTCTCTTGGGTATATTCCCAAGAGTGGTATTGCTAGGTCCAGGGGTAAGCCAGACCCAAAAAGAGGAGCATGGGATGTACTCACTCATATTTGATTTCTAGCCATAAACAAAGGACATTGACCCTATAATTAGTGATCCTAGAGAAGCTAAATAAGAAGGTGAATCCAAAGACAAACATATAGGCATCCTCCTGAATATTAACCTTCATCAGGCGATGAAAGGAGACAGAGACAGAGACCCACATTGGAGCACCGGACATAATTCTCAAGGTCCAAATCAGGAGCAGAAGGAGAGGGAGCACGAGCAAGGAACTCAGGACTGCAAGGGGTGCACCCACACACTGAGACAATGGGGATGTTCTATTGGGAACTCACTAAGGCCAGCTGGCCTGGGTCTGAAAAAGCCTGGGATAAAAATGGGAGGCGGTGGCGGGGAGGAGGCAGAAATCCTCAATAAATAAATAAATTAATAAAAAAAAAAGAAACAAAAAAAAAAAAACCGGACTCTCTGAACATAGCGGACAATGAGGACTACTGAGAACTCAAGAACAATGGTAATGGGTTTCTGATCCTACTGCACGTACTGGCTTTGTAAGAGCCTAGGCAGTTTGGATGCTCACCTTACTAGACCTGGATGGAGGTGGGGGTTCCTTGGACTTCCCACAGGGCAGGGAACCCTGATTGCTCTTCGGGCTGAGGAGGGAGGGGTACTTGATTTGGGGAGGGGGAGGGAAATGGGAGGCGGTGGCGGGGAAGAGACGGAAATCTTTAATAAATAAATAAAAAAAAATCTGAAGATAAAGTATCCAGGCATAAATAAGCATACGGCAGATTTACTGAAATCGTCCTACCCAAGCATTGGGCTGTTCTGTGCCTCTTGAAACCTTTCTCCAAATAGATGGTTTCTGTTACTAAAAAAAAAAGAAAAAAAAGAAACCTGTTGCTAAGTGTGATGGTTTGAGTAGGCCTGGTCCCCATAGACTCGTGTGTTTGAATGTTTGGCTTATAGGGAGTAGCACTATTGGGAGATGTGGTCTTTTTGAAGTAGGTGTGGCTTTGTTAGAGGAAGTGTGTAACTGTGCAGGTGGGCTTTGAGGTTTTATATATTCAAGCTACACCAGGGTGGGAGGCAGTTCAGTTCCTGTAATCTGCTAATTAAGATGTAGAACTCTCAGCTACCTCTCCAGCAGCATGTCTACCTTCACACTGCCTTGCTTTCTGCCATGATGATAACTTCTTTTGCTTCACTTATTTACTTTTTGATATCAATTTCCCCAGTGATGCCTAGAACATGTCATTCAGTTAAGGCTGAACTTCTGAAACTGTAAGCCAGTCCCAATTAAATGTTTTCCTTTCTAAGAGTTGTCACAGTCATCTTAATAGCAATAGAAACCGTAACCAAGGCAGTATGTTCTCTGAAGATTTACAAGTTCATTTTCTATTGTATTTATATTTTCCAAATTTGAATTTTTAATGTCTTATTGTCTTCGAAGTGAGCATAACCAGTCAAAATAAATAGAAGATTCACTTAACTAGTAGAAATTGAATCTGAGTGTAGGGGAAATGCACAGGATGGCACCAAGTCACTGCTTCTGGGAATGATTCCTAAGTCTGTAGACTCTCTGAATGTGACATACAGCCACTGGAAGTTTTCCAGCATGGCAGCACCTCCTTGTCCTGGGAAGGCTCATACACAGCAGAAACTGCTTTGAGAAGTCCTTGTTACCAAGTGGGTTTCAAAAAGAATTACATGTTCTAGGCATCACTGGGGAAATTGATATCAAAAAGTAAATAAGTGAAGCAAAAGAAGTTACCAGAGCTCACTTCCAGTGCCCACTGATTTTTCAAGTCTAAATCTCTCATTAAATCAGAATCCTATTTTTAAAAAAGTATCAGGACAAAGTCATATATACTCCATTCTATTTATATTTCCTATAATTGCTTCTGTGATAAAAAAGAAAATGCACTCCCCAAGTTTAAGATGCCATATTATAAAATAATTTGTTTGGTACTGGTTTGTTTATATTGGCTCTTAAAATCTTTTTAATCAAGATTTATTTATATAGAAGATATATCAAACCCAGACATTTATCTGTTTAGATCACAGTCGTGGCCAATCACAATAGTAAATGTCAACTCCTAAAGTGAAGGCTCACACTTGCTCAATACAAATGCTATAAATTGGTCCTCACAGCTTTAGTGTGTTTAATAAAAGCTTAATCGCTTTCTATGTTTTTATCCCACTTCCTGGCATAATTGACTTCCAGAGCATCTGAGCACATGTGGAAGCAATGCCCTTTAAAGGTGGCCAACTTTATATCTACTACTTATAATTTGCCTGAGCCATTGAGAATAGAACAATTTCCTTAAATCAAGATTATATAAGGGAATGGGGAGGGAAATCAGTTTAATAGTAAGAAAGTACTGTCTTCCCATCCAAAATAAACTAAATAATGAGCTGAGAAAACAGTTTTAAAAAATAAAATTATTGTTCAAGTGTGTGTGTCTTAAAATAATTTAAAAGCTATATCTACATAAAGTAAAACATAAAGGATAAGATAAAAAATATGGTTTAAAATGGTTTTCCATTTTAAAATAATTTAGCATAAAATGGTTTCCACATAAAAATGAGAAAAAGAATGGACAGAGATGTAATGCCTTATAGTGGGATTAAGCTTTATAGATTGGGTGTTTGTAAGAGACTCCATATGGCGGATTAAATGGCAAAGGACAAATAAGTAAACCTCCACCTACATTGCCTTAGGTATACAACACAGGATGAGATTTGAGCAGCCTCGCCGCTCAAATAGGGTTAAAACTGCCTGAGCAGATCAAACCGAGGAAATGGTCCTCTCTCAGTACGTGCAGTAGTATTCAGAATTGGAGCCACTAAGGTTCAGCAGCTCAGAGGTACTGATCAAGGAGAACAGAATCACACTTCTACAGCAACCTGCTTCCACAGTGAAGCCTGCAGTCTGACCTAAGGTGAAAGTAGGGTGGGTGCCATGTCTCAGAGGATGGGAAAATGGAAAACACCGGGAAAACCTACCTCAGTTAATCTTGTTGTAACATTTTGCCCAGGATTTACAAAGAAATCAAAACTCAAAAGAAAATTCTAGTGCAGAGATTGAAAACAAGTCATTTATAAACACTGTAATAATTATCATCAAAATGTGGGTGATGGCAATGGTGGTCATTTAGAGGGAAAGAGCAATCACTGGGCTTTTATATCTGTAATTTAGAATGATTTCATTAAAAACAATGCCATTTTGATTAAATGAATAAAAATGAAAATGTGGCATGGGAAATATTATATACTCACAAGTGAATTTTTTCTGTTAGTACTCCTATAATAAAATATCAGAGACCAGGTGGTTTAAACAATGTAAATGTATTTTTCCACAGTCCTGGAGGAGAGAAGTCCGTTTTGAGAGTATCGGCATCTTAGTTCTGTTGATGTTCCACCTCTGGATTAGCAGGTAGTTTCCCTGCCTCAAACAAGAAGGTAGATACACATAGTTAGTACAACAAAGTTATATGTTATTATGCTGCAGGTCCTCACACTAGGTTCACACCCTAAATATTCCTACCTACAGCCCTAAGCTTTCTCCCCAAGTATGCTCACCTGTGTGACACATCTTAGCTGAAGGTCAGGTCCAGCCTCTAATAAAAGTCCTTTATTTGAGGGCCAAGATACTGGGGATACTCTCCAACCACAGGGCAGATCAAGATCAAGGTAGCATCTCTCCAGATGAGCAGAGCAGACTTTTATTCTTGGTCTCTGCTTGTATACTGTCTAGTGGGTATCAACACGTCTAGGACTGTGTCTGGTTATCATGAGGAAGTGATGTCAATAAGCTCTGGTTATCAGGTGTCTTGGGTGTAGTGGGAATCCAGACTAAGGTATTTTTACATGTCTAAAAGGCATTTTTACCATGTTCCTTACAATTCCCATGCTCCACTTGGTCTCTTTGTTCTATCTGGGCCCTTGCCCTTTCTTCTTACAAAACCAGTAATTATATCCGAAGAAGGCCCATTCACATAGTCAAGATCATGTATCTAAGTACATTAAAGTTACAATTTTAACATGAATTTGAGGTGTAATAGATTTCAGCCCATAATAATTATATACTTACACATGCGTCCAGATTCTCTTGAAGTCAGCTGCAGTGGTTTATAACATTGGTATTGATCAAGTGTCAGCCATTGGTTAAGGAATTGACATTTGCTGCTGTGGTAGGCTATGACTATGAACTAAACAGATAAATGTACAATAAATGGTTATATTTGAGAAGAAACTTGAGATGAGTGGCTTATGAAAATGATTTAAATATAACTTATTTTGCTTACTGCTTTATATTAATCCTGTTAATCATACTAGGTGGAAGCATGAGTTGTTTTGTAGTTTATATTGTGTTCCTACCCTTTCTTTCTTTGTATTATTATTTTAATTATGTTAATTATTTTTGGTATAAAGATATGATATTCCATCCACACTTGTGCTTTAAAATAGATTAGGGTTTTTTTTTTAGTACTGAACCTGTACAATTATTCTTCCATAAAACTAAGAGCCTTGGTTTTTAAATATGTTGAGTACAAGCTAAAAGCAACCTAAGTTGTATGAAATTAATTTTATAGTGTTAGTGTTCTAGTAGAAACAAGTCATAATGCTCCAACATGTAGAATAAGAAAACAGTGGCAGAAAACATGGCAAATTAAGGGTCTGTAAATTTTTCTCTCTACAGAAACATTGAGAGCAATGTTGAAATTGTCAGAGGAGCTTTTTCAGAATCCTGAAAATTAAAGGCTTACAGTAAATGAGAACATAGCTGAAGCTTGCTAAAAGAAAAAATAACAGTGAACTTTTGGGACAGTTTAATCTGACTTGTTCTCAGTACTTCATTTCTCCTTCAGGTTACTTTGAATTCAGAAGTCACAGTCAAAGGAAATGCAACAGACTCCCAGCAACCCAGGCAACCCTCTGAGGCCAAGGGTTGAAATGCTTCAAACCACATGCCCAGAGACATGTCATTATTCCTCACATCTGATAGTCGGTGAAAAGAATTCACTCACAAGGCTAGTTTTATTTCACCAGGTTGAAACTTGCCTAGTGCAAACAGCCTTTTCTTTGGAGACAATTGCTAAGGCAATCAAGAGTAAGGGATGAGCATCACAGATGCTTCAGGCCATAGTCATTGAGTCAAATATTGGACTAACATAAAAAAACATAAAATTAAACAATGGAAAATATGGTGTACTGGAAGGCTTCATATTGGTGAGATATTTCTCTGAGAAGATATTCATATTGATGTGATTTATCTCCAGAAGCGCACATGCATGAGAGTGAGAAGTAAAAGTTCCTGGAGCTATGCACAAGGCCTTGAAGGACATGAAAAACCTTAAATCCTCACTTCCGCCTTACCTACACCCAAACAAGCAGGAACTTGAATGGCCCAACAAACACACAGGTTCTGGCATCACTTTGATTGAAAGAGGCCACATTCATGTGTGGCTGCCTATGTTGCTACAACTATACAAAGTAGTTAATGCTTCTTTGGATATTTTTCATAAAATGGGATGAGGAAAGCACCCTGAGACCTAAAAATGCTCAATATCTTGGTCAAGCAAGTGTATATGTACTACTTCATGTTTCAGAGCCATAATGAGAGAATTTTATGGGAAATATGACATACTTGAAGATAAAGACAAATTGTATTTATTAGAAGTTTTCTAGAAATAAAATTAAAAGAGTACACAAGTTGTGGGAAGCATTGCTAGAGCAAATAAATTAATTATGCAATAATGATTTGAAACATTCTGAACCCATTAAGAACACTTATACTCTATCTTCAAACATAATTATTTATGAATCTTTCATCACTGTCAAAGCCAGAAGTAATACCTTATTCTTCTAAATTTTACAGCAATGTATTAATATTCCTCTGTGTATGTGTGTGTAAGTATGTAATATATATTATACTAAAAAGGTATATTTCTCATAAATTATTTTACTTTCCCAATTATAGTAATAACAGATTATTACTTTCTTTATTTCAATAAACCCTAGTAATATTTTACTTGACAGGTCCTAAATAACAGAAAGAAGTCAAAGTACTTACCTTTACCAAATATGCTACAAAAGTTCAACACACAACACACAAATGTAAAAGATCCCAATATCCTGGTATAAAGCTTATCAAATAACCCGGAAGTGAATGTATCTGTATGCATGTGTATTAAACATACATATACATTCATGAATATGTGTTTATGTATATGTGTGTGTTTATGTATATAATGTGTGGATATGTGTGTACGTAACTGGAAATTTGAGGTTGTCTTTCATTAGGAATCAAAGTGATTATTAGATTCAATGCTGACAAGACCACTTTTTTATTATGTATTTTGCATGTGGATTTGCTAATCCAGGTTCACAGTTCACTAATGTTAAGGAAAAAAATTAAAAATTAATTTAAAAACACTTTTTACTCCATGATTAGAAATGAGTAAAATATGCTCACCCATCCGTGACAGGGCCACCACTTTATCATCACTTATTTGGAGATGCTCGGGAAATTGTCAAGCCACAACTCAATCATGTTCCAGAATTTAAAAATATTTACTTATATTTTCAAAACAATATTATGAAAATAGAACTCACTTCTAATTAAATCTTGCCCTTCATGCAGTGTTTTGTGGTGAAGACAATAAAGTCGGCCTCAAATGGAAACTTCAGCCTGTGTTATTTTCCAGGCTGTGCATTTCATAGGCAGCTCATGGTTTGGCAGTTTAAATCCTTTGCCATTTTGCCTGGCAGTTACTGCTGCGAGTTTTTGCTGATTGCCCATAATTGATTGACCAGTGGGTGGTGAACAGCAGGAGAGCAAGACCACACAGGAGCTGCAGTGAGAACGCGCTTCAGACAGGTCATTTTCCTCCTTGAAATTGTCTCGTGTCTATTTTCTTTCAAACATAACTGCCCAATTTTCTGTATGAAGAGGAAAGTCTTTAGGAAAGAAGAATTTGTACAAAAATAAATCTACTTAAAACTTCAGATATTCACATCCCATAAAATATAATCTTTCCATGAAATAAGTTAAGAATTTTTAGTCGCGAACCCATTATTTTACTAAATGCTTTTTCAAAATAACTGACCATTTTATAATATAATAACTAACCTAAATTTCAATATATCATTTACAGAATCATAAAATTTGTTACTTAAAAATGGTAAGAATTGACCTGCCTAACAGGTCAGTATGCAAGTAGCCTATTTTGGTGGGTCCTTTAGAAAGGACTGGAAAAAAAAAGAGTAGTTTTCAATGACCATAACACTTAGATTAGGATTCAGACAGAAACTCCAATTCATTTTATTATGTCTGCAATTTGATTTTATTCTCCTTAGAAGCTATTGAATTAACCAGTTATTGTGCCATAGGTTCTGGTAGCAGAAAAAAAAAAGACTTCTGATTTAGAAATAAGAAAACTTTAGAACTCATAGTACCATACATCATGGGATTATTAACCCTGTGTACTAACTTTGCCACAAGCAGTCATTAACTCCCAGTAGCCCTTAGATAGGGATAAACCCTTCCTCTGTCCATGCTGGAATTTTTTTTGCAGTTTTTTTATTGCTTTTATTGAGCTATATATTTTTCTTCACTCCCTTCCCATCCTCTCCCCTTCACTTCTACCTTCTCCCAAGATGCCCTCGCCCCCAGTTTTCTCAGGAGATATTGTCTTTTTCTACGTCCTATGTAGATTAGATCCATGTATGTCTCCCTTAGGGTCCTCTTTGTTGTTTAGGTTCTCTGGGGTTATGAACTGCAGGATGGTTTTTTTTATGTCTAAAAGCCACTCATGAGTGAGTACATACTATATTTGTCTATCTGGGTCTGGGTTACCTCACTCAATATTGTGTTTTCTAGATCCATCCATTTGCCTGCAAATTTCAAGACATCATTATTTTTTTCCACTGTGTAGTACTGCATTGTGTAAATGTACCACATTTTCTTTATCCATTATTGATGCCCTTGAGGGACATCAAGGTTGTTTTCAGGTTCTGGCTATTACAAATAATGCTGCTATGAACATAGCTGAGCATGTGTCCTTCTAGTATGATTGAGCATCCTTTGGGTATATACTCAAAAGTGGTATTGCTGGGTCTTGGAGATGCAGGGATGGCTCAACATATGAAAATATGTCAATATAATCCACCATATAAACAAACGGTAAAAAAAATGATTATCTTATTAGATGCTGAAAAAGCCTTCAACAAAAATCCAATATCCCTTCATGACAAAGGTCTTAGAGAGACCATGGGTACAAGGAATGTACCTAAACATAATAAAGGCAATATACAGCAAGCCAACAGCCAACATCAAAATAAATAGAGAGAAACTCAAAGCAATCCCACTAAAATTGGGAACAAGACAAGGCTGTCCACTCTCTCCATATCTATGCAATATAGTATTTGAGATCCTAGCTAGAGCAATGAAACAACAAAAGGAGATCAAGGGGATACAAATCAGAAAAGAAGAAGCCAAATCTCGCTATTTGCTGATGTTATGATACTTTACATAAGGTACCCAAAAAAGTCTAACAATGAACTCCTACAACTCATAAATACCCACAGTAATGTAGCAGGATACAAAATTAAGCCCAAAAAATCAGTAGCCCTCCTTTACACAGAATGGCTGAGAAAGAAATCAGAGAAACATCACCCTTCACAATAGCCACAAATAACATAAAATATCTCGGAGTAACTCTAACCAAACAAGTGGGAGACCTGTATGACAAGAACTTTAAATCTTTGAGCTGATGGTAGAATTTGGACTGCCTTGATCTTATACTAGAACTTGTTTTTTTTTTTTTTTGTTTTTTTTTTTTTTTCGAGACAGGTTTTCTCTGTGGTTTTGGAGCCTGTCCTGGAACTAGCTCTTGTAGACCAGGCTGGTCTCGAACTCCCAGAGATCTGCCTGCCTCTGCCTCCCGAGTGCTGGGATTAAAGGCGTGCGCCACCACCGCCCGGCTTAGAACTTGTATATGCATCCATAGTTACTGTGAATTCTATGTAACACAGGCTAGTCATGTTTGGAAAATTATGCTTTGCAGGGATCCTCTGAAACCTCTGGCTCTTTCAATCTTTCTGCTTCCTCTTTCCTCATGACTCCTGAGCCTTTGCATGCGAGGGTTTGATATAGATTTCCCATTTAGAGCAGAGTAATTCATAATCTCTTATTCTCCAAATTTTTGCCAGTTTTTGGGTCTCCATATTGCAAAAAGACCCTTCTTTGATGAGATTCAATGGCTATATTAATCTTTAGATATTAAGACAATTATTTAGAGGGCAGTTGGGTACTACATTTATTTAGCAACATAATAGTAGGTTGTAGGTGATCCCCCAGGGTCAAGTCTTGTCCATTCATGGGTTCTTGGTCTAGTTAACAGTATGGATTCTATCTTGTGAAGTGGGTCTTACAACCAATCAAAAAGCACTTAACCCCATAATACTCATACCACTATTGCACCAATTGACCATCATTTTATAAATGAGGAAACTAATATTCAGATATTTTAATAGTTAAAAGGTCTCAGGAATGAAAAGTCAAACCCACCTCTCACATCACGATCCATTTCATCATCTACCCTCTTTTAGTGTCTCTAAAGTAGTTTGGAATTGGGGAATTTAGGAATTGAGAATGTGTACTGTTCCTCAGGACATGTTAAAAAAAAAAACAGATTTATCATGATTGCATACTCAAAAAAGACTTTATTAAATTTATTTCATTTCTTAAATCAGTTTGATCTTTGATGATTTCACACATGGATATAATGCATTCTGATTACTAATTCCTCTTCCTCTCTTCTCTATCTCCCATGTCAATCAATACTTGCTTGATGTGGGATTCTTCTATGTATGCTATGAATACCATTGGGTAATAAATAAATCTGCTTTGGCCTGTGATATGGTTGAGTAGAGCAAGCTGGGGAAAACTATACTGAATGCTGGGAGAAAGAAGATGGTATTGAGGAAATGCCAAGTATCCCCACCAGAGGCAGACACTGAAACTTTACCCAGTAAGTCACAGCCTCCTGGCAATACACAGATTAATGGAGAGAGATTAATTTATGAGCTAGCCACAAATACACTTAAGCTATTGGCCAAACTGGCTCTCCTCCTACAAACTGGCACTTCAACATGTGCTAAGCAAATCCACATAAAACTCAACAAAGCTTAAAAAGGAATTCTAGACACAAAAGAATTAAGCATGGCTTAACGCCATGACTACTTTAAAAGAAGTTTTTCTGATTCAGCAGTATCAGAAAAAAAAATACAAAACAAAACAATAACAAAATGGCAGCTTTCTGGACCATGCTGTCAGCATGAACTCTGGCTTTTTTAGGAGGCTGAGGATTTAAATGGGGTTTGTGGGCAACCAGCTACAAGTAACTTAGTGGCAGCATGGGCCAACTGGTTATCAGAGTTGAGGTCATGGTGAGGACGGCTCCCATCCAGCAGTCTTGGGACAGTGAATAGACCTCTGCCATGATGGACTGGGAAGAGCCAAAAGGCAAAGCAGTCTTAGTCCTAGTCATGCCATGGCTTATCATTTTAAGGAGCACTTCTGGTCAGAAAATAATTATAGATACACAATAATGACAGATTCAGACATAAAAGACCTCTAAATGAGGCACAGTGTGTATAAAAATGTAATAGGCTTGGGAGAGAGAAGAAAAATAGTAAAGAGACAGTAAATGTAATACATAAGAGTACAGACAGTCACAGATTAAAGGAGTAAAGATAATAAAATAAATATTAAACTTGTAGAAAAAGTAATAGACTAAGAAAAATAAGCCACATAAAGATGGAATATACACAGAGAATCTTAATTATGAATATTATTGTATTTTCTTTGAATTTTTTGACTGTGAAGGAGCTAAGTACAGAGAGACATTTCATTGTATAGGCTGCTAAGTGAAACAAACCATATATTTTAAAGATATCTTGATTCCAAAATCCAGGTCTAAAGATTTGTTGCTTTAGAAAACAGGTTTTCTTTTGTTTCCACAGAAAATTTGAACCTAGGAAATCCTTCCAGACTAATGTGGTGTGATGGACCAAGACCAACTGAAAGGTCTCCATGAACAACCCCCATAATTACTTTACCCAACAAAAGGCAGGAAACAGTTGGGGAAGAACTATACCCAAATTCCATAAATGATTGTATGTAAATGTTTACATTTAAAGGAGAAACGCTATAGAGATCAATACTTTGCATTGGTGTGGATATTGGTTTATTGCTACAAATTTTAGGTCTATTTTGTTATATGTATATTTCTGCTCTTGATTAAGGTATTATGTTTGTACAGCTCATTTAAAAATGTAATGTATAATTAAGAAATATAGGTTAATAGATAATTGTCTATAATAGTCAAGCTTGTAGTCATGTTAGTTAGGTTTTCTAGATACATAGAGATATATTTTAGTTAGATAGGTATTCTTCAAATTTTTCAGAGACCTTCAGAATATGACATTTAAAATGTTTTAAGAAGTTAGGACTTTTCATGACAATGAGACACATCTGGCTCTGGAAACACCAATTACTTCAAGAGGAAGATGGATATCGAAAAGGCTTCTCATGGAGTTTGTTAGTCTTTTGGGCAACAAACTGTTCTTACCTGGACTGTTTGATGTTATGCTGTAGGAAATGAAGTGGACAATCAGTACCCAGAAAACGATGACTGCTAAAGTTGCCTAAAGAAGGTGAGAAAGTTCTTCAGGGTTCCTGTTTCATGAAAGAGACTGCCAGGCATTCTGCTGAAATCAGAAGAAAGCAACTGACAACCTGCCAATATAAGTGGAACTGTCTTTGAAATTTCCTGCTTTATGGAAAAGTCTGACAGATATTATGGGGCTGTGGGATGAAGATGGGTACCTCAATGATATAGAAAATTTGGGTGACTTTCCAGGCAGCAAGATGTGTCTGTCAATTCTCGAGGGTTGGAAATTGCTAACAATGTGTTTCCTCTTTACTTAGGTAATATTATATCTTTTCGGAGTCTTTGATGGAGTTGAAGAATAGATAGCTATAGTTTTTGTTAGTTATGATAAAAGATAAAGTAGATATAAATATTGTAACTGTAATTCTTGCTTGATACCTGTTTTGTTATAAGTAATTTTATTATGTTAAAGTAAAAACCTTCCTTTTTATTTAAACACAAAAGGGAAGGTGATGTGGTATTCCCCTCTGTATGTTGTAAATACCATTGGTTAATAAAGAAATGTGGTTTGGCCTGTCATAGGGTAGAGTAGAGTTAGGCAGAGAAAACAATGCTAAATACTGGGAGAAAGAAGGCAGAGTCAACAAGATGCCATGCAGCCCTGCTAGAAACAGACGCTGGAACTTTTCCCGATAAGTCACAGCCTCATGGCAATACACAGATTAATAGGGATGGTTTAATTTAAGGTATGAGTTAGTCAGAAATATGCTTAAGCTATTGACCAAACAATATTGCAAATAATATGGTTTCAGTGTGATTATTTTAGGGATGAGCAGGCAGGAACTAACAAGTGGCTCTCCTACTACATCTGCTCATCTCCAGATGTTTCTCTACCAGATTCCTAACTTTGGGATTTGTTTTAAAAATTATTTAATTTACCATGACTGTCTGTGTGAGAAATGGATTGGAACTAACTATTGAAGCAGGATGAGGTCATCAGTAGGTACAGGACTGAAGACAATGATTCCCCTCTCCTTAAATCTATCAGTAGCAAATTGTACAGAGGATGGGCACATGACTACTACTCCTATGTAGCAAAGAAGGAACCTACAGCTCCCAGGAGTTCATGATTGCAATTGTTGTGCTTTGCTGATAAGATACCATTTGCAAAAAAAGATCTTTTAATATATAAGCAGTTTAAATAAAAATGTTACAAGAATAGAACATTTAATAGACAGGGATGGGAGCACATACTTTCCCTCTAAATAAAGTTAAAATGTGCACAGATCTTGACAAATTACCTTTGTCTTACTTTGGCAAGCTTGTGTACTTCACACCTTTGTCCTTAGGAATTTATTTGGATTGCATTCACAACATGTCATAGTTTTTATTGCATGAGTAGAGTTGTTTTTTAAAAGATTTTTTAAAAATAGTAGAAAGGGAATAGCTGGTAAATCTTACATATCCAAGTAGCATTTTTAAAATTTTATATATGTGTACTATATTTACTTGATTTTCCTCTCCTCATTCTTTTCCTTCCAATTCTTTCTGAATTGCAACCACATCCTTTCTAACTTCATAAACTTTTTTCTTTAATCATTATTGTTACACACACACATATAACCTGCTGAGTCCATTTAGTGTAACACATATGTATATGTGTTTAGGATTCACTACTTAATATTCAATAATTAAGAGATCATCCCTGGGGAAGAATAATTTTCTCTTTCTCAATAGCCAAATAGCTTTTTTGTTTATTTTTGGGATTGTAATTTAATTACAACATTTCTTCCTTAGCTTTCCTCTCTCCAAGTCATCTGATATACCTCCCTGCTCTCCTTCAAATTCATACCCTCTCTCTTCATGAATTGTCATTGCATACATATATAAATTTGTATATACATATATCCTTAAATACTACCCATTTTACTGAGCTCATATGATATTGTTTGCATGCATGATTTTAATAGCTGACCATTTGGCATGGGAAACCAATCAGTGTGTTTATTCCTGGGGTGGCCCACCTCTCCTATTCCCACCTTGACTCAGTTCCCTATAGTTCTTTGTATAGGGTTGAGGCCTTGGGGACATTTCCCAACCCAGTTTGGCATGTTCACTGGTGTCTTCATGTTTTAGGTGTTCATGCTGGTGTGACTTTATGGGTGTAGCATCTGCTGTTACTAAAAAATAAATTCTCACAGCAAACTTCAGTCTTTCTATCCCCTCTTCCAAAATGTCCCCTGAGCTTTAGATTTAGGAGTTGTTTTGTAGATGTATCCATTGTGACTGATCCCCACAACTCTGCATTTTGGTGGGTTGTGGTTTTCTGAAGTGGGTCTCTGTCTGTTACAAAGAGAATTTGCATTGTTGAGGGGTGAAGCGAGTCTACAAACAATAATTTATTAATCCAACATAATCCTTAACTACAGTCCATAAGCATTTGCCCTTAAACACAAGGAGCAGTTTTAAACTTTGTTCCTTTATCAAGGTATTCTTATCAAAAGCATTCATTTGAAAATGTAGTCATTTTCATCAAATGCAGTACAAACTGATTGACACTTTCTAATGTTCATAGTAATGTACATTTTGGTAATTTTAATCATTTCTACTTTGATTTCTTTCCCCTGTAATGCTGTAATGTTCTCATCTAAAACTGACAGATTAACTTGGACTAGTCACAGATGTAACAATGTTAGGACAGAATAAAACACCAGTTGTTAATCTTAGAGTTTATTTCTGCATCTTGAAATAACATTTATTAAAAAAATCTTTAACTGGCTATACATCATTAAAATCCCACTTAAAGTAAAATTTTCAACAATTTCTACCTTTTCCTGAATTAAATAAAACATTTGTTTTTGAAATTGTTTTATACTAAAACATTAAGAAAAATAAAAATATTAATTTGAAGTTCAAATATGCACATGTACATATATTTGAATATATAAATTAAATTACTGTAAAAATAGCATTCAAGTCAATTTTCATAACTTTATTATTACAAAAATGCCTCAGTTGCTAAAAGTAATAAATTCAGTAACAATATCAATTAAATATCTGGAAGGTATACTTCCAGAAATGTATCATCCCATTGAGAAGAGGATAAGTTCTCCAGAAACTAACATAAAAAAGTAACAGTTTCACCTGCCTACAGAATGGGAAAAGATCTTCACCAACCCCACTTCGGGCAGAGGTCTGATCTCCAAAATATTCAAAGAACTCCGGAAATTTGTCATCAAAAGAACAAATTATCCAATAAAAATATGGGGTACAGACCTAAACAGAGAACTCTCAGAAGACAAATTTAAAATGACTGAAAGACATTTAGTCATCATCCTTAGTCATCAGAGAAATGCAAATCAAAACAACTCTGAGATTCCATTTTGTACCTGTCAGAATGTCCAAGATCGAAAACACTGATGACAGCTTATGCAGGAGACAATGTAGGGGAAAGGGAACACTCTTCCATTGCTGGTGGGACTGCAATCTGGTACAGCTCCTTTGCATATCAGTGTAGTGATTTCTTAGAAAATTAGGAAGCAACCTTCCTCAAAACCCAGCAATACCACTTTTTGTTATATACCCAAAGAATGCTCAATCATACCACAAGGACATGTGCTCAACTATATTCACAGAAGCACTATTTTTAATAGCCAGTAACTGGAAACAACCTAAATGCCCCTTGGTCAAGAAATGGATAAAGAAGATGTGGTACATTTACACAATGAAGTACTACACAGTGTGAAAAACACAATGACATCTTGTAATTTGCAGGCAAATGTATGGATTTAGAAAACATCATAGTGAGTGAGGTAACCCAGACCAAGAAAGACAAATATAATATGTACTCACTCATAAGTGACTTTTTAGACATTAAAAAAACAGCCTATAATTCACAATCTTAGAGAACCTAGACAACAAAGAGGACCCTAAGAGGGGCATACATGGATCTTAACTACATGGGAAGTAGAAAAAGTCAAGATCTCCTGAGTAAACTAGGAGCAGGAATCTTGGGAGAGGGCAGGAGCAGAGGGGGGTGAAGAAGGGAGGGGAGTGAGGGGAAAATATATAGCTCAATAACAACAATAAAAAATTATTTCAAAAAAAAAAGAAAGGAATAGTTTCAAACAGTTCACCTTTGTACAGATATCCACTGATGTAGGAGGGTCATCTGTCTTTGTGTTACTTTCATTGGTTAATAAAGAGACTGCCTTGGCCTTTTAATAGGGCAGAAAATTAGGTGGGTGGAGTAGACAGAACAGAATGATGGGAAGAAGGCAGTGAGGCAGAAGCCATGATTCCCCTTCCCGAGAAGGATGCTGGCTAGACTCATGCAGGTAAGCATACAGATTATTAGATATGGGTTAGTCAAGATGTAAGATTTAGCCAATAAGAGGCTAGAACTAATGGGCCAGGCAGTGTTTAAATGAATACGGTTTCTGTGTTATTATTTCCAGGGGTAAGCTAGCTAGGATCCAGGCAGGAACGCAGCCCGCTGCTCGTTCTACAATCCACCCCGTCCTTTCTTTAGCAATCTATCCTGAATACAGTGGTGTTGAAGACGGCTTGATTTCAATTAACAGAAGGGTAAAGATCATACTGCGGAAGTCATCTGGACAGGATTTCAGAAATCAGTTAGACAGCATAGTCCTAGCTGTTTGTAGCTACTGTAATTAAGGTATTACAATATGCAAATAGGCAAACAAGTGGACATGTCAACAACTGGACTCTAGAGGCTTCAAGGATTTTGGGTTTAATATTGCTTAGCTCTTGATACCTGACCATTTATCCCCATTTTTATCACATAAAGCAGGACAAGCATTTCCTTCCCTGTTGGGAGAATGAAATTGGAAACACTTTAGAGAACTGTTTAAGAGTTCAATACTATAACACTGAACATATGGACTCTAGATGTAATTCAAAATATTCTAATCCTTTGTTTTTAAAAAAAAATGTGACAAATTTCTTCTTTATCCTTCCTCTATATATTCTCCCTCACATTATTATTCCCTACTTTTTTTTTTTTTTACATTTAACGGACACCGTTGCTGCTGAAACACAGGGAACAAATGGGGATATGAACTCCAAAAAGAACAGAGAGTGCAAATGAAATTCTCTTTTCTTCCGGCATGAGAAAATGCAGTCCTAAGGATGGGCAAGCACCCAGCACGTTGTTCAGCATGTCTGAGAACTGTACGGGCCCACTGCAGCTGACCAGCTAAGGAATAGAGCTCCTGGGGATGAGTTTTATTTCCTTCCACATCCAACACTGAAGTTTCTTTCTTGACAAAGAGTTTCAAGATCTTTAATTTCCAGGCTGCCCACTGCATTAGAAGCAGAACATGCATTCCATCACGTTGCTGTTCTTCCTCACTCTCATTCTTTCTAAACAACCCTGCGTGCCAGCATTTCAAACATCCATAGAGTTGCAAGGGAAGTCTGCAGTGCCGTCATGGAAGGATTTCTCTCTTCATTGTTAAAGTCTTTCTGTTAGGAATGTCAGAGGAAGGGACGCTTCTCAAAGAAAACGACAGATAATTAATCTCCCAGGACTAAGAGGAAGGGGACCAATTTAGATAGAGTTGCAGCTCATTTTTAGTTATATGGGCTTTCATTTTGAAGTCCAGAATCAATGGAACTGAAAAACATAAAATTCCTTAGAGAAAATAAAAATAGCACACTGTTTTAGTATTATTTTAGTCTAGTTTGTAATTATTGTTACTATTTTAACATATTTTATAGATTTTATAGTATCTCACATAAGCCTAGGTAGATTACAGGTATTTAATATTTATGAAAATTTTAATTTTCACAGGAAGCTTTGTTTTGAATTTTCTTTTAAATAGTAGTCACTCTTCAAGAACATTCAAACCTTTTTTTTAATCTAAATCTGGAATCGAGGGCTCATGGAGTTAGAAAACCCTCATTGTCCAGGAATAAGGGGGCAAAGGCTAACTGTGATTGGGGAAGGAAATAAAGCATTGGGGGAAGAAATAGAAAGAAGGGAAAAGGAAGAAGAGAGAAAAGAGAGGAAGGAGGGGAAAATTAGACAAGAAACGTATGAATTATAAACGTGAAGTTTTAGAAACCATTCTGGCAATTCTTATTTATCTTGCCAAAGAAAATGAAGCACATACATGGAAATCAAAATTGAGGACAATTCAATTATAGCAGAAATAACAGTTAGAATGCATTAGTCAGAGCCTGGCTAGATGGTTGGGTTATTAGTTAGACCAAGTGTTGCTTTTGCAGAGGACCAAGTTCAGTTCTTAGCACCCAAATGGTGGACTCAATTGCCTGTAACTCCAGTTCCAATGGATCTAATACCCACTTCTGGCCTATGTGGGTAGTTAAACTCATGTGCACATACCCACACATAAATAAAAGTAGAATAAGTTCTTTTTTGAGAAAAGAATCCATTGGCTAGGAGAACCCTAGTAAGGAATTGTGTGTCTAGATTCTAAACTCGCTACATCCTTGGCCTTATGTGTGGTACTTAAGCTAAAACTGCTTCCATTTGCTCATCTGTTAGAGAATATGTTTCACTAGATTTGAAATCTTGGGGGAGAATGAAAGTCAAATTTATATGTAAAATAGCTAGGACAGTGTCAAACAGTGGAAGATGTGATAATGTTGGACTTTGGTTATTGTTATGCTATTATCATCTCCTTTTAGTATCTGCCTAATACTTTCATTAACCAGCAACCTTACTGAAACAAAAAAAAAAACAACCAGAACATTTGATACAATAAATAATATTCACCTGTCAGAAAAATCACCAAATTTGTTCTAATTTCAAAACAGAACTTGAACACAATTTTCTGAATTTTGGCTCACTTAATCAAAATGGATTCTATCTACCAGGCTTACCAATATGCCTCTCCATGAGACAGAATGCTGTAAAAGTAACTGCATCCATCTATTCAATACTTTAACCAATTGAGCCAAAACTTAGAGTATCAATAAATAAAACATTTGTTATAAGTATCATAATAAAAAACAGTGAGCCATGACACCTGGATTTTACATAATCAT
This sequence comes from Microtus ochrogaster, assembly GCF_000317375.1. NCBI lineage: Eukaryota > Metazoa > Chordata > Mammalia > Rodentia > Cricetidae > Microtus > Microtus ochrogaster. The sequence continues at coordinate 13,962,844 of NC_022021.1, forward strand.
AGCAGAACACTATCATTATGCAGTGCAGAGAAGGGAAAATTAAGGAGTCTTACTATAGTGTGTGGCCTGGCTATGGGATGCCAGTAACATAAAAATACAAGAAAGTGTACAAACGCATATTCACATGATATACATCTCCCAGTGTCAACAATGGCAGTTACTTTCCCATCTGTCAGAAGATAAAGGTTCTCTCAAGCCTATGGCAATAATATGAGTATCCTTTACAGTAAATACTGGGAAGCTAGCATATAAAGCTTCAATTCCTTTGCAGTAAGACATTATAAAGGATAACAATTAGAAATTACTTCTAGTGTCATTGCATGCATCATCCAAAATCAGTTCCCTTATTTTTCTACTTGAATTAGCTTATTAGTATGATTTTGTGAAGAAAGTGACCTGAAAGAATAAAGACAGTTTGTGTGCACCTGTGTGCTTACACTTGTCACAAAAGGAGGGGAAGAGAGAAAGAAAGAGATCAGAAAGAGACAAATAGGGATAGAAATGAGAATTTATGAAAATGAGTCATATAACTGTGAAGGCTAGCTAGACTAAAGACAAAAATTTCACAATTAGTGATCAGACTGCAGATGCAGAGTAGGTGAAGTTAGAGTTAAAGGCTGTCTGTAGGCAGAAGTCCCTCTGCGTGGGGGAGGATCAGCTTTCTGTTGCAGTCTTCCAAGGAAATGGTGACATGACAGATGGCGTTAGAGTAATCAGATTATTCAGTCTACTGATTTTTGTGTTAATATCAGCTACCAATATCTTCACAGAAGCCTTCAGAATAATGCTTGTCTAGATGTCTGAACTCCACAGCCTAGGTAATTTGACACATAAAAATAAGCCATCACAACTAGTTAGAACAGATTTGTTGTCCACATAAAAAACTTCTGTTATATGGTTTTCATAATGCTGCTAATAAAATTTAGGCTAAGGACTACACGACTTATTCCACTGGTAGAGGAAAATAGTTTAAGAAAATGTCTTGTCCTGATCCATCAAGTTTAAACATAACAGAATATGATTTAAGCCAGGACTCAGGATTACAAATGCAATGTTCTCAGTGACTCTGCCACTGTTAGTAAACCTGTTGTAGAAGATCACACCAAGACATGGGAAAATTGAGAAAGAACACAATGGTAAGCCCTAACCCCACCTGAAGAAGTCTCTCTATTATACTCCCAACTTTTCTAAAGGTGTCATATCACTTCCTGTCTCTGCATCCCTATTGTTGGGATTGAAGGTAGAAGACATCACTGTCTGGCCTCTATGGCTAACTAGTATGGCTAGCTCTACACTCTGATCTTCAGGCAAGCTTCATTTGCTAAAAAAATAAAAATCACCATAATTAGGCACCTTAGTCAGGCAAGATAAAACAATACATCTTTACGTAAATAAACAAATGTAACTTATCTTTAAATAGTTAAACAAATATCCCGGGACAACCATTAAATGTTTTAAGGAAAACATTGTTACTAGAGTATTTTTATTCATGAACATCAAGTTTTTAAAAGTAATCCTCTTACTTTCTTAAGTATGAGGATGACTTTCTCAAATATATAAATTTCCTCAGGATTTAGGACAGTTGAAAACTTCCATAGATTTTAAAGTAAAACATCCTCTGCTTTACAGAATGACGTCTACTGAGACAAGAAAAGCAAGATCCAGATTGAGATATGAATTTACTTTCACAATTGGAAATGAGAAAAATTGAAAAGAAACTGACTAAAATGAAAGAAGAAAAATCAGGGAAATGTATAGCTCAATGAAATCAATTTTTAAAAAAGAAAAATCACAGTAAATAGCCAACGATAAGGAGCTTTTTTCATTCTCATGTAACTCAAGGTGAAAGGGTCATGTTTACTACACAGAAAACTTAAGCTTGAACAGCACCGACCATTTGATAGGGTCTTCTGAGATGATTGGCAGCATATCATAGTTCCCTTTCTCTTCTCATGGGACTCTACCGTGCTTCCTTATGGAGTTTCGGGGTGCTATAAAAATGGAAAGCTAGAATGAAACCTCAAATCCAGGAGACAATGTCAGTAGTGAAAATATGTTAAGATTGTTTTTGGTTTTGGTTTTGTTCTTTTTCAGTCAGTGTTTCTCTGTGTAGCCCGGACTGTCCTGAAACTCTTCATCCTCTGAGGAGAAAACATGGGCCTGCCCCTGGGCAGGTGGGTACTATTATGGTGAGCAAATTATGGTATGGTGAGCAAATGGTATAGTAGTGGAGAGAGATGGAGACAGAACGGTTCATGTACTGTGTGTACTGTGGACAGAAACATGTCTGAAAAAATGAAGGCAGTAAATAGTGGGTGGTGGCAGGTGGTCTGCTTGCCACCCAGAGCCATGGTGATGTCTGGTGATGTCTGCTGTAGGGGTCTATGTTGGGTTCACGGCCCTGATACAGCTGCAGTCTGTGTTGACGTCACCAGAGGCTGAGAGGATAGGGCTGTACAGATCTGGCCTGCACCTTACTGGTGGCAACACCAGGGAGAACTAGTCCTGCACCTCACTGGTTGTAGCACTCAAGAGAGAGGATCTTACATGTAACCTGGGCAGCACAGTAGAGTGGACCCTGTTTGCAAGGGTATGGGTGAGCAAACCCTGAGTGTATGAGAATGGGAGAGTAGGTGGCACTCCTCTCATCTGTCATGCAGAGGCATGGGTGAGGCAAGGATGCCCTGCTCTTGTCATTCCTTGCCACCTGCGGCAGGTTGGGAACCTCACCCAGTCCCTCACCAGCTACTATACTCAGGAGAACATGCCCCATCCCTAGCACAGGAAACACAGTAGTCTTGAATCCCGTAGATAGGGAAGTCAGTGAGCCAGCTTCGAGGGAATTAGAGTGGCATGGTTGACATAGTGCCTCTCTTGTTTGTGGTGTGGTGATGGGGATGAGGGAAAGATGACCCTCCACTTTCCCCTATCATATCCAGTTTGCCAGGGCGCTGACTCCCACCTTTATCAGGTACAACACTTGAGAAGGTGAGTCTTGCACCTCCTCTAGGCAGCACAGTGGAGCTGACCCTGTTGACTGGCATGAGGGTCAGTCAGCCTGAAGAACTTGAGAGCGAGAGGTCCTGCCCCACATCTACCATATGGCAGCAAGGGCAAGGGAGAGATGACCGCTCCCCACTTCACCATCTTCACTGTCTGTGGCAGCTGTGGAACTGGTGAAAGAGCTATCCCCACCCCTCACCAGCTGCAGCATGTGGGAGAGTGGTCTCTGCACCTCACCTGGGCAACAGGGTAGAGCTGGACTTAATAGTCCAGGTGTGAGAGAGCAGACCCAGAAAGCATGAAAGCAGAACCAACCCTACACCTTGCTCATTGCTACAAGGGTTGACTAACCACGGCAATGCTGGAGGGTTCACCCTGGTGTTGCGGACAGGGAAGGGCTGACAGACTGAACAACTGTGCAACTACCTAGGCCCAGAAACAGTGTTATGAGTTGGTCCACCCCAGCATCCACCCCATCTATGATCTGCTAGAGCACATGAAGTGACTAGTCCTATAAACCCAATGCTGAAAGACCTCCATGACACAGAGCAACAACAGAATATCCAAGAGGAAGACAGAATTGATAGAGTACCAGAAACCAGAGGCCTCAAAACAGACCAATGACTCTTTGCAATGAATACTTGCAAGTAAAGATATATGGATAAAAGTGCTTACTCCATGACTCACTAAGTAACATTATAGCTTCCATGGTAAGATTTTTCCTTTCTTTTTCTTTTTTCTCTTTTATTTTATTATTTTATTTTATTTTGGGGTGGAATTGCAAGGGTAGAAGGCAGATACGAAGGGACAGGGAAATGAATGAGACTGAGATGCATGATGTGAAAAATACAAAGAACAAATAAAAAAAGTTAAAAAAATAAAGTTAACATAAAAATCATTTTTTTCAATTTTCTAAAGTTCTAAAGAACTTAATGAAAATGTTAATCCTGTATTTGTAGATTAGATAGTTAAGATAATGAAGATAATATTAGTGTGATTATTTCTAAATTGTTTTAACTGAAAATAGATTTTTTTCATGCAATATAACCTGATTATAGCTTTCCCTCCCTCTAATTCACCCAGTTCTGTTGTAGTAGACTGTTCATTCCTGTCTGCCCAGACTCAAAATAACCACATAGAAACTGTATTAATTAAATTACTGCTTAGTCAATCACTTAAGTGCATTACTACTATCTCTTACATCTAGAATTAACCAATTTCCATTATTTTATATTTTACCACAAGGCTGTGGCCTACCAACAAGGTTCTCACTGGCAGCTTGCATCTTTCTCCTCTGGCGGCTCCATGGAGTATTGCTGACTCTGCCTACTCTCTCTATCTGTCTTTTCTGGACTGGCTATATTCTGTTAAGCCATTGGCCGAAAACAGCTTCTTTATTCATTAACCAATAAAAGCAATGCATATACAGAAGGACTTCCTATACCATTTTCCCTTTTCTGATTAAATAAAAATTGGTGCCCTAATGTGTGCTAGCTAAATCTACATAAAACCTGAGAGGGCTTGGAAAGGAATTTAAAAAAAAAAAAAAAAAAAAAACAGATTTAATGCAGCCTCTTGCTCTGTTGGCTGGTGGCTCCTTTAAGAGAGGTCTTCCTAATTCAGCCACAGTAGCAACAACAACAACAAACCTGCCCAGTTTTAAAGCTGCAACTTCCTGGTTCACCAGCACAAAAGGCTCTGATTCTTTTGGGAGGTTTGGCTATGGAGTACTTGAATGGGGTTTATAGGCTGGGTGCTTGTATGCCTGCTTGGGGTTAAGAGGAAACTAGCTGAAACCAGGGCTCAGCACTCCCCACCTAGGCAGGCAGCAGAATCAGGTCTACTAGGTATGTACAAGCGGGATAACATGGTAGATTCCTGCCACCATATACACAGATATTTCCAGGCCATGCAGTGTGCTGCATGGCAGATTTAGTTACTACTCAGATAAAAATGGTTTATGTGCTGCACACTCCTTCTCAGAGTTAAAGTGGTGAGCACGACTTTTACCTGTCGGTCCCAGAGCTGGTGGTAATGGTACCCCCGCCATTTTGAAAAGCAGAGAGAGGCAGAGCCAGCACCCAGGGCTTCTGAAACCAAGCTGTTTACCATTTTAAAAGCTCTCTAGGACAAAAAAGGATCACAGATACACAATAGGATAGATTCAGACATGAAAGAACTCTAAACAAGTCACAGTGTGTTTAAGAAATGTACATAGGTTTGGGAAAGAGAAGAAAAGGAATAAAGAGATAGTAAATATAATATAAAAGAGTACAGATAGTCATAGATTAAAGGAGTAAAGATAATAAATACTAAACGTGTATAAAAAGTAATAGAGTAATAAAAATAAGCCATGTAAAGATGGAATATACACAGAGAGTCTAGATTATGTGTAATATTGTGTTTTCTTTGAATTTTTTGACTGTGAAGGAGCTAAGTAAAGAAAGACATTTCATTATATGGGCTGCTAAGCTAAACCAACATATATATCTTAAAGGTATCTTGTCTTTGAAATTTGGGTCTAAGAATATGATGCTTTGGAAAAGAGGGGTTTTTTGCTTGTTTGTTTGTTTCCACAGAGGATGAGAACCTGGGGAATCCTTCTAGGCTACTGTGGATTGATGGGCCAAGAGCCCATGAAAGGCCATGAACATTCACAAAAATTACTTTGCCCAATAAAAAACATAAAACAGTTTGGGGAGTACAACACCCAAATTTTCAAATATTGTTTATAAATGTTTGTTTACATTGAAACAGGATACGCTATAGAGATCAATACTTTGCATTAGTATGGATCTTGGTTTATTTATATAAAATTTGGGACAATTTTGTTATATGTGTATTTCTGCTGTTAATTAAGGTTTTGTATTTGTGCAGCTTGTTAAAAATGTAATGAATAATTAATAAATTCAGGTTAATTGATAGTCATCTCAAATAGTCAAGCTTGTAGTCATGTTAGTTAAGTTTTGTAGATGTACAGAGATGTATTTCAGATAGATAGGCATTCTTAAAAACTTTCAAAGGCTACACAATATGGCATTTAAAGTGCTTTAAGAACTTAGGACTTTTCATGTAATGAGACATGGCAGCACCAATCTACTTAAAGAGAATGATGGGCATCGAAGAGGCTTTCGATTATGGCATTGGTTAGCCATTTGGGCAAGAAACTGCTCTTGCCTGGACAGCTAGATGAGCTAATCATGCAGGACCTTCAGAGGAATGACTGCTGAACTTACCTAAAGGTGAGACCATCCTTCTGGGTTCCTGCTTCATGAAAGAGATACTTTGTACAGAAATCAAATTTGATATTGAGATGCCATTACAAAGGAGAAAGATGAGCTGTTAATTGGAACTTTTTGTTCATCTCCAGGACCAATGCCTTTCAAACGATGCAAGGGTGGGGGAAGCATGGTCTTACTCCAGGAACTTCACAAGACTCCTTGGGGGAGAACCGGAGACCCCTATCTGACAACTGAGAAAGAACAGACTCCTTGTTATGTTCCTGCGGATCAGACTGGTTCCCATAACACACTATAGTTAAAAGACTGCCATAAAGACTTTGAACTGAAGTTCTACAAGAGGCTTTACCCACAGCCTCAAGTCTTTGTTCCCTGCTGAGTGAAATACCTACACATCGCACACATTTCCATCAAATGAGTCTTCTGCACAAAGAATTTGTAAAGTTTAAAACAAATCTTTCGTATCCCATGGGCAAACTCCTTGTATGAAGCAATAAATAACTGACAGTTAAATCTACATCTAAATATCAGTTATGCTTGAAAATATCACAAGAATTGCCATTACAGAATATTTAGAGATTGATGTGGCCACCAGTGGTAGCAGACAGTGAAATCCCTGCCATATCTTATGAAGGGCAATTTTTCTCCCAAGAGGGAGTAAAATGCTCTGTAAATACTGCATCCTCCCAGTGCAAACAGAAAAGATTAAGGTTATATAAGCTATGATGTCTTCATCAATTTGTGAATGGGAGTTGCAGGTACTATTAATGCACTTCTTTGTGATTCAACACACAAGGAAACAGCCTAGTCCTACCGTGAAATGTAAGCTTCGGTGTGAAATGTAAGCATACCTATTCTGGGGAAGTAGATGTGTACCCACTTAGGCAACTGGAAATGATTCTTCTTGTTCAGTCTCTAGGACTGCCTCAACTCAAACAAAGGATAAACAATTATAATTAAGATGTTAAAATACCTGTACATTAGAAGACACAAAACATAACATTGTGGTTCCTTTCCAAGAGACAGTGTTCCAAATAGAAATGTCGTTAAATCATCTTTAAAACTTTGACATTTTACCTGTGGTTTATAAGATGATAAACCTAGACAAAAAAAAATAGTAAATCTAAATTACTACTACAATGACTCAAAGTTAAAGAAAGAGACTGAACACATTTACCTGAATTATCCGGAGGGAAAATTTGACAAAAAGCATTATTTTCTTTTTGACAAACAATTCTTTCCATGTAGTTCTCTTAAAATAAATTTCTACTTGAAATTTTTATTAACTAAACACATCACAGAATTTTCTCTATTCCAGTTTATTACTTTGTAGACATGATAAGGAGTAACTTGTTGTATTTAATATAAATGAGAGAAAATTAATACTAATTTGCAAGGAGGTGAGTTTCTTCTGGCCAGGCTGCTCTACCAAGATGAATCAGAGGACCCTGGAGGCACAGCCCCCACCTGTACAGAATGGAGGACTGGAGGAAGAGGGGAGTAGTGACTCTCCAGGATGGACAGCTCTACTCTCTAGGCACTAGGTCAGGGACATTTTCTGTGTCCCTTTTCCACCCATCCCAGCACCAGCAGCTGGTCAGCAGGCAAGTCTCCTGCAGCCAGGTTGCTGCACCACCTTCCGCAGCCACATCAGAGACCCCTGGAGACACAGCCCCCATCTGCACTTATTGGAAGAATAGCCTCCAAAGGCAGTCAAGAGACAAGACTACTATGGCCAGGCCTCTCCACCAACAGCCCAGTGGCATTAAAGGGCACCAGGAGGCACAGGATCTACCTGCAATGATTACAAGAAAAGCAGCCCCCAGGGCACAGATACCAGTTCCAACAATTTAAGGAAGAATCAATACCTATACCTATAAGAACCCCAAACCCAAATGGGTAGAAGACAGTGTAAGAATACATTCAACAACCTGTATATGGCATCACCTGAACCTAGTGATTCTATAACAGAAACACCCGAACTTTCCAACACAGATGAAGTAGAAGAAAACAGTCTTAAAAATAACTTTACGAAGGTGATAAAGGTTCTTACAGAAGAAATAAATAGTCCCTTAAAGAAATAGAGGCAAAAGGAAACAAATAAATGGAAGAAATCAATAAATCCTTCAAAGAAAGCCAGGAAAGCCAAGGAAAAAAAATCAAACAGGTGAATGAAGCAGCTCACGAATTGAAAACTGAAATAGAGGCAATAAAGGAAACACAAACTAAGAGAATTCTGGAAATGGAAAATCTGGGTAAATGAACAGGAACCACAGATGCACACATAATTAACAGAATTCAAGAGATAGAAGAGGTGATTTCAGGTGTCAAGTTATGATAGAGGAAATAGATTGGTCAAAGGAAATGGCAAATCCAACAAATTCTTCACACAAAACATCCAAAATATCTGGGATGCCACAAAAAGACCAATCCCAAGAATAATAAGGATAGAAGAAGAACTCAACTCAAAGACACAGAAAATATATTCAGCAAAATCATAAAGGAAAACTTTCCCAACCTAAATGACATGCCTATGAAGGTATAAGAAGCTTACAGAACACCAAATACACTGGGCCACAAAAGAAAAGTTTCTTCACAACATAATAATCAAAACGCTAAACATACAGAATAAAGAAAGAATATAAACAGCTGCAAAAGAAAAAGACCAGGTAACATATAAAGGCAGACCTATCAGACTTATGCCAACTTCTCAATGGAGATTCAGAAAGCCAGAAGGATCTGGACAGACATTTGTCCACACTATGAGACCACAGATCCCAGCACAGACGACTATGCTCAGTGAAGCTTTCAATCACCATAGATAGAGAAAACAAGGTAGTTCACGACAAAACCAGATTTAAACAATACCCAGTCACAAATTTAGCCCTATAGAAAATATTAGAAGGAAAATTCCAACCGACGAAATCACAGGCAATAGATAATCTCACACCAGAAAATCCCAAAGAAGGGAAACACAAACACATTACCAACAACAACAACAAGCCAAAAAATAACAAAAATTAACAATCACTGGTCATTAATATCCCCTAATAATAACGGACTCAAATTGTCTATAAAAAGACACAGGCTAAGAGAATGGATTAAAAAAAACAGGACCCATCCTCCTGCTGGATACAAGAAACACACCTCAACTTCAAAGACAGACATTACCTCAGAGTAAAGGATTAGGAAAAGATTTTTCAATAAAATGGACCCAAGGAACAAGCTGGTATAGCTATCCTATTATGTAACAAAATAGATTTCAAACTAAAATTAATCAAAAGAAATGGAGAACATTTCAGATACATCACAGGAAAAATCCATCAAGATGAAATCTCAATTCTGAACACTTATGCCCCAAATACAAGGGAACTCACATTTGTAAAAGAAACATTACTAAAGCTTAAATCATGCATACAAGCCCACAGAATAACATTGGGAGTTTTTAACACCCCCTCTCAACAATGAATAGATCTGCCAGGCAGAAACTTAACAGAGAAATAAGAGAACTAACAGATGTCATGACGCAAAAGAGCTTAACAGACATATATACATTTCACCCAAACACAAAACAATATAACCTCTTCTCAGAAAGTCATGGAACCTTCTCTAAAATTGAACACATACTTCACCACAGAGCAATCTCAACAGAAACAAAAAAAAAAGATAGGAATAACACCCTGTATCTTATCGGATCACCAAGGCCTAAAGTTAGAATTCAACAGCAACACAAAATACAGAAAATTTACAATCTTATGGAAACTGAACAATGCTCAACTGAATCACCACTGGTTCAAAGAAGAAATAAAAAAATTAAAGATTTCATATAATTCAATGAAATTGAAGACACAGCATACCCAAACTTATGAGACACTATGAAAGCAGTGCTAAGAGGAAAGTTCATAGCACTAAGTGCCAGCATAAAGAATTGAAGAAATCCTACACTATCAACTTAACAGCACACCCAAAGGCCTAGAACCAAGACAAGAAAACTCACCCAAGAGGAATAGATGGCAGGAAATAATCAAACTGAGGGTTGCAATTAATGAAATAGAAACTTAAAGAACAATATAAAGAATCGATGAAAACAGGAGTTGATTCTTTAGAGAAAATCAATAAGATACACAAATCTGTATCCAAACTAACCAAAAATCATAGAGAGAGAACATCTAAATTAACAAAGCCAGAAATGAAAAGGGGATCATAAAAATAGACACTGAAGAAATCCAGAGAATCATTAGATCATATGTCAAAAACATGTACTCCACTAAATTGGAAAACCTAAAAGAAATGTACAGTTTTTGGATAGGTACGACTTACCAAATTAAATCAAAACCAGATAAACAGCTTAAGTAGACCTTTAACCCCTAAGTAACTAGAAGCAGTAATTAAACATCTCCCAACAGAAAAGCCTAGGGCCAAATGGTTTCAGTGTAGAATTCTACCAAAATTCTAAAGAACTAATAACAATACTCCTCAAATTGTTCCATACAATAGAAACAGACAGAAAATTGGTGACTCTTTTTATGAGACCATTGTTACACTGATACATGATAACCACATGAAGGCACAACTAAGAAAGAGAATTACAGACCAGTCTCCCTCATAAACATAGATGAAAGTCACGTGGTGGTGGTGCGTGTCTTTAATTCCAGCACTTGGAAGGCAGAGGCAGGCAGATCTCTGTGAATTTGAGGCCAGCCTGGTCTACAAGAACTAGTTCTAAAACAAGCTCCAAATCTACAGAAAAACCCTGTCTTGGAAAAAGAAAATACTGGCAAACTGAATCTAAGAACACACCAAAAAAATCATCCACCATGATCAAGTAGGCTTAATCTAGAGATAAAAGGTTGGTTCAACGTATGAAAATCTGGAAAGAAACTGGAAGAAAAAATGATACAATCATCTCATTAGATGCTGAAATCCTTTTACAAAATCCAACACCCCTTCATAATAAAGGTTTCAGAGAAATCAGGGATAAAAGGAACATACCTAAACATAATAAATCTAATTTACATCAAGATGACAGCCAACATCAAATTAAATGGAGAAAAACTCAAAGCCATCAACTAAAATCAGGAACCAGCCAGTCTATGCCTAATTAACTAATCATTATCTTTTCAATATAGTTCTTCAAGTACTACAGCAATATGACAATGAAAGGAGATCAAGGTGATACAAATTGGAAAGGAAGAAGTCAACACGTCATTATTTGCAAATGATACCATAGTATGCATAAGTGACTAAGTGTCCCCAAAAACTCTACCAAGAAATTCCTACAGCTGACAAACACCTTCAGCAATGTGGTGGAATACAAGATTACCTAAAAAAAGATCAGTAGCCCTCCTATACACCAATGATAAATGGTTGAAAAAAATCAGAGAAGAAGCATCACCTTATGCAATTGTCATAAATTTCTTGCTTAACTCTAACAAAACAGGTAAAAGACCTGTATGACAAGAACTTTAAGTTTCTGGGAAAAAAATGAAGAAGATATCAGAAAATGGGGAGATCTCTCATGCTCTTGGATAAGTATGATAAAAATAGTAACAATGGAAATCTTAACAAAAGCAATCTACAGATTCAATGCAATCCCCATCAACACTCATCACAATTCTTCAGAGACATCAAAGAATAATACTCAACTTCATATGTAAAAATAAAAAATCCAGGATAACCAAAACAATCCTGTACAATAAAGGAACTTCCAGAGGCATCACCATCCCTGACTTCAAGCTCTATTATAGAGCTATAACAATAAAATCTGATTAGTATTGGCATTAAAAAATCATGTGTATCAATGGAATTGAATCAAAAACCATGACATTAATCCACACCCTATAATCACCTGATTTTTGACAAAGAAGCCAAACTGGTACAATTTAAAAAAGAAAGCATCTTCAACATGTGGTGCTGGCATAACTGGATGTCAACACTTAGAACAATACAAATAAATCCATAACTATCACCATGTACTCAAGTTTAAGTATATCAAAGACCTCAACATAAACCAAGCCACACTGAACCTCATAGAAGAGAAAGTGGGAAGTAGCCTTGAATGCATTGGCATAGGAGACCACTTCCTAAATATAAGACAGACACTGAGAGCAACAATTAACAAATGGGACCTCTGGAAACCGAGAAGCTTCTGTAAGGCAAAGGACACGGTCAATAAGAAAAAATGGCAGTCTACAGAATGAGAAAAAAAATTCTTCCCTAACCCGACATATAACAGAGGTCTGATCTCCAAAATATGTAAAGAACTCAAGAAAGTAGGCATCAAAATACCAAATAATCCAATTAAAAAATTGTGTACAGATCTAAATAGAGAATTATAAATAGAGGAATCTCAAATGGTCAAAAGGCAAGTAAGGAATTGTTCAACAACCTTAGCCATCTGGGAAATACAAATCAAAACAACTCTGAGATACCGACTTATATCTGTTAGAATGTCTAAGATCAAAAACACTGATGACATCTTATGCTGAAGAAGATGTGGAGTAAGGAGAACACTCCTCCACTGATGGTGGGAGTGCAAACTTATGCAAACACTTTGAAAATAAGCATGGCGGATTCTCAGAAAACTGAGAATCAATCTGCCTCAAGACCCAACATCACCACTCTTGGGCATATACCCAAAGGATGCACTTTCATACCACAAGGAAATTTGTTCAGCCATGTTTACAGAAGCATTATTCATAATAGCCAGAACCTGAAAACAATTTAGATGCCCTGCAACCAAAGAATGGATAAAGAAAATGTGATGCATTTACACAATGGAGCACTACTATGTTGTGAAATGATGGCAGATCAAATTAATTCAGGCCAATTGGTATAATATAAAAGCAACTTTAATATAAA